>NW_022988066.1:1470000-1722626 GCF_902827165.1 Trematomus bernacchii | reverse complement strand
GTGTGTGTGTGTGTGTGTGTGTTTGTGTGTGTGTGTGTGTGTGTGTGTGTGTGTGTGTGTGTGTGTCATAGATGGACACTTCTCAGACTCAGTCTGGTTTGTGCATCCCTTTTTATTGACCGTTTTCTTTTTTCTTTGACTTTTCAGGTTTGAGCATGGATTGTGTGCATAGGCATAGGGTGCCTTATTTGTGTACACATACTGTGTCCCTTTAGAATTTGAGTTTAGTTTAACGTAATATCCATAAAACTAGAGACATGGTTTAGAAAAACCCTGTTGGAGTTGGCAGACCTCAATAAGGCTTCTTGAAAGGGATTAATGTATAGTGGCTTATTTATATTTATAGTTTTCTTTCCACATGGATGCCCCAAACCAGACATTCACTGTAGACATATAGACAAACACTGACACAGAAATACCCATGACTGTAGAAATGAAAGATCTATAAAAAGTTATGACAAGTAGGTGGTGGTTTTGGAGGAAAGAAGGAAGAGTTATGTGATCCGTTATTGTAAATCAGCCTCCCTCTTTCTCCCTCCCTGTTACTAAGACGAGGACTATGTTTATCCAAAGACACACACGCCCTTCCCAGCATGTTGTGTCTCCTTCAAAGCTCTCAGTTTGTTTATTTCAGGGTTGATAGACAGAAGGGAAGAGTAGGTACATCAAGAAAGAGAAGAAACGATGATTGAGGGATGCGAGTGGGCACAGGAGCAGACTGTGGGAGTGTGCAGTTAGTATAGGACAGCTGGTTGTTTAGTCTACTGGATGTAAAGAGGCATACTTGTAACTCCAGTGTGTTGTCTCCCTCTTTTTAGGAAAATCTGGGACTCCAAGATAGCTGATCCATCCTCCAGGTAAAATCCACATTAGATTAAAACCCCTGTTTTAGCATTAGTTATGTGTCAAATCACAAATATACCTGTCTCTTTCCACCAACTTCTCTTCTTCTTACCCATCCCAGGCTGAGAACACTGATCGGTAAGAAGGCCTACTGGGTGGAGAAGGTGCAGTGTCAGGGTGTGGAGGTCTCTCTGTCTCAGTGTAAGGCCCAGCTGTCCCTCCCCAGGAATAATGTCCCATGCAACAATGGCATCCACGCTGTAGTCCGCTGTGTCCCAGGAACCCAGTTCACCCGCTATGGCAGAGCGCCTGCACCACCCGCCGTGCCGGTCAGTATGGAGGTGGAAGTTAAAAATATATAGATAATAAACAAATGTGTTAATAATGAATGGACTAGTTTGAAAATGTAAATTCAATACAATTTCAAAACTACCTGCCTATCTTTCCACTAAATGTAAAGCTGCAATATGGAGGCAGATAGCTTAGCCTAGCATAATTACTGAAAGCAGTCAGCTAACATTAGCATGGCTCTGTCCAAAGTACTTACTTAAGCAAACTATTTACCATGGCTTATCTTACTTTTTAAACCGTAGAAAATCAGTAACTCATTGTGAAAGTTCAATAATTACTTCAAAAATTAAGTAAGAACAACGCAACCAACTGGTTAGCTTAAAAGCAGTAAACAGCTAGCCAGTGTTTCATCAGGGTCTCAAAATCTGCCTACCAGAACCTCTAAGGCTAAGCTAACTATGTAACAAGTTAGATAACAAAACTAAACAAAAAAGGTACTACAAAACAACTGAAATGTTTTTTTAGCTGTGTTATTTACTAAGGACTAAGGACGGATCCGAGTTAGCTGTTTTCGGTGTCCAGTCTTTGTGTTAAGATATGCTAACCATCTCATGGCAGTGGTTTCCATGTTTTTATTACTATCAGCAAGTACGTTATTTAGTTTATTTCTCAAAACTACTCTCCTTTAAAAGTAAACGTTTTCTACTTTTCATTAAGCAGTTTATCAAACTATAGGTATTTCAGGATTGGAGACAAACAAAGATGAACTGAGCAGGAAGAGTCTAATGATTAATTGAGGAAATAAGCTTACTATCCAAATTAAGATGTAGGTCCGGCAGGTAGCTGTCAGGTTATTCCGAAGACATTAACAGAAAAAGAACAAGGAACGGCCTGAATGGAGTTGGAAAGTTGCAATCAATGAAAAACTGGAGGGAAAACACACAAAGGCAGGAAGTTACTTGAAATGAATGGAGATAACAAAGTAAAACAGGAAATACTTCCACACTGAAATAAAGACCAGAAACAAAAGAAAAACATAATCCAGCAGGTTGGCAGATCAAGAGGCCATTACCACCGCCGTGCCAAATAAGTAGACCAAATACTATTATCAGGCTGAAATCTAGAAATAAGCAGTTTTATTTTAAACACTAAGAAAAACATTAGCTGAGTGTAAGATTTCCAGATCATTTCAATAACTTTGATATTTTGCATCTAAACGTACTTTTTTCTCCTTCCAGCCCATGGTGCGTCTGAAGGCGGGGCCCCGTATTGGGGAAGGCCGTGTTGAGGTGCTCAAGGAGGGCAAGTGGGGCACGGTGTGTGACCACCTGTGGGACATCGCTGCAGCCAGCGTGGTCTGCAGAGAGCTGGGCTTCGGGACGGCCAAAGAGGCGCTCAACAGCGCGCAGCTTGGACAGGGTAAGATATGAAACATAAACATAGCCACACACAGTGTCCATAAAGTGCACTTTCAAGTCTTTCTGGTGATTCATTTACTCACCATGTCTGGTGAACTCATGGTGTGAGACGTTTATGTTTAGATAAACCATAACTGGGTATTTATTTGTCATCAAAAGGAGTCCCAGCTACAGATCTGATAACCACTTTTCTGTTGAATGTTACCGACTTTGAATCAGTGCCTGAATTCATCATGCACTCTGAGCAGGATCAGTGAGCTCAGTTATCCTTTAGACTAAACACTTATCAGCCTAAATGTCTGTCGCTAAACGCAGCTATCCAAGAACTATGGGGCTGAATAGACAAATAAACCCAGAGAGAAATTGTTTATAGCCTGACTTCTACTTCTGTCGCAGAAGCTCATTGTTGAGGAACTCTACCCATGACCAATTATAAGAGTGTAAACTATGCTATGAGCTCTAGCGACCAAAACAATGGCATGTTTTGATGTCAAAATAAACTTGTTGTACTGTATGTGAAAAGATAGCGCAGCTTTGAAACCAGGATGTCAGGCAATCAGCACTGAGCAGGACCAAACATTCAGGAATACTGTGATTACTTTAGCTCTGCTTTTGTTGTGGGCATGAGAATATAGCAATTAAATTGTCAGGCAATAATAAAGTCAAACATTTTCCTAGGAAATAGACCCCACTTTCACACACAAAATTATTGGCCTTTTTTTCCTCCTTGCCATACCTCTGCAGTAACTCTGTAATCACGTTCATTTCCTCCCATTATCTTTCTGCCTAAACGAGCACATAGCATGTCCATAATGGTGGGTGCATTTCCTTCTCTCTGCTTAACTTAATGAACTAATTCATGGAAATTCATTTGAGGTAAATTAAGGGCTCTATTAAAGTAGGTGCTATGGTACAGTTGTGTCTGAATAATGACCGTTGTTAAATGTCCAAATGGAGCACTTTAGCATTTTATGTCTCAGGCCATTAGAGTGCTTCAGGAATGAGTCCAACAACACGGAAATTAGTCACCTTTGTTTGGCCTTTTTTTTTTTTTGAATGGGTTTGTTTGCCTGTGGTTACACAAGCTTAAGAGATTTTAACCATTTGTTCTACATCATAAAATATGTCCGTTAATACCTCAGTTGTTAATTTTTAAAGCCTTTGCAGTGTCTCTTGAAAAAGGCGTCTGCTAGTAACAGCTTTGTTAAACCAAAGAGGCTTTCTGGGACATAAACGTCATCACTTTCGAAAACACTTTTCTGGCTAAAGCTTAGTGTATGGGTCATCGAAGTCATGTGACCAAGATATAGCTTTTTTATTTCTGGTGATTGCAATGACGCTTTAAAAATCATAGGTGTTCCGTGATCTTACACAGATACATCATCCCTGCAGAACTGAACACTATAAGGGTGAATCTGTGTGTTGCAGAAGTGACGTGAATGCTCATGGGAAGCTCACTTATAGGAGAAAAACTTAAAGTTAGACTTGATGACATCATTAGCTATTTATCCAAATTATAGGGCTTTAGCATGGGCCTCACACACCTACGCAAACCTAGATGTGATCTAAGATTTTCCTCTATTTTGCCTTTTATGTATCTATTTTGGTCTGTAAAGTGTGGCCCTGCTGTGCATGTGTAGCGCAGACTGTACGGTAATTTAAACAGAGAACTCCGGCTATGCTCAGTTTCAGAGCCACATCAGAGACCCCATCATGTCTGGGCTTTTAATCCCTCTCTGTGGACATATGTGGTACAGAGCCATCAGGTTTATAGTAATTTATTTACCCTGTTGTGTGTGTGTGTGTTGTGTGTGTTTTTTTGTGGGTGTGTTTTTTGTGTGTGTTGTGTGTGTGGTGTGTGTGTGTGTGTGTGTGTGTGTGTGTGTTGTGTGTGTGTGTGTGTTGTGTGTGTGTTTGTGTTGTGTGTGTGTGGTGTGTTTGGTGTGTGTGTGTGTTGTTGTGTGTGTGTGTTGTGTGTGTGTCTTTCTTGCATGTGGCCGATGGTTGGTAAGACACATGTGAATTAATTAATTCCACGCCCTTTCTCCTGTAGGTACCGGACCCATCCACATGAACAGTGTGCAGTGTACAGGCCGGGAGAAGTCCATTACTGAGTGTACCTACAGAGAGGTGCCTCTCTACACCTGCAAACACACTCAGGATGTAGCGGTGCGCTGCAACGTGCCGAACACTGGCATGCAAGCCTCGGTAAGAAACACACAAAAACAACCTGAGTATTACCATTTCCCCCCACTTTATACCAAATTATAATCAACAAATAATGTATCGTGTATTATTTTAATTTGTATTGATCCCTTTTTAAAATTCAGAAGCTACCCAGCAATATGTGTGGTTTACGTTCTTTCCGATTAAAACTATAATTCAAGAATTATTTATATTATTCTGAAATGGCCATCACTCAGAATTAGTACTTTAAGTACATTTCTATTCTAATATTTTTATATCATACTTAAGTAAAATATTAAATGCAGACTTTTACTTATAACAGTGTATTTCTAGTGTGGTAATACTGCTTTTGAGTACTTTGCTTACCACAGTGTTAGCAGTGTTTACAGACTGACAAGAAAACGTGTTCTACTCATTACCTTCAGTGCGTCTGGCAGGAGGCAGAGAGCCATCTGAGGGCCGTGTGGAGGTGCTGATGGAGGTCGGAGGGGTGAAGCGCTGGGGCTCCATCTGCAGTGAGAACTGGGGCATCAACGAGGCCATGATGGTCTGTCGACAGCTCGGCCTGGGCTTCGCTGCCACTGCTCTTCAGGTAAACAACAGAATAAACATGTTGATGTTTTTTTTTCTTCATCCTCTTTTGACCTCTAAGCGTTTGTTCTCTGTGCTCCTATATTCCATTCTCCCTCCCTCTCTCTTCCTCTCTCTGCGCTGTGCTGTGTTATTACGGAGGCCTGAGGTAATTACAGGCTTCACAAACGTCCACTTCCAGCGCACTGAAAATAAAAGAGGGAAAGTGAGGCCAAGAGAAATCCGGGAGAAATTCACAGAGCAAACAGACTGAAAATAGAACTGAATGGAAAGGGCAGCATGAGTGTGTTTTGAGGGGGGCTGCCGGGAACATTTAACAGGCAGTCTTAAAATTGTGTAAAAGAGTGTAAAATGTGATAATGTGCACTGATAGTTCTTATGGGGTTTCTTTGTTTATAGCAGAGGCTGCTATTTTCTTCCAGCTTTGACCATTTTCTTCCTGTTGTTATTCCAGCAAAGATCTAATGATTGTATGTGTGAATCTCTTCTATGTGTGTGTGCAGGAGACCTGGTACTGGCCTGGCTCTGCAGATGCCGGCGAGGTGATTCTGAGTGGAAGTCACTGCATCGGCAATGAGATGTCCATCCAGCATTGTCGCAGGAACACAAATGTCTACTGTCCCAGAGGAGGAGACGGCAGGGCCGCAGGAGTCACATGTGTAGAAAGTGAGTCCAGAACCAGCAAACACAGGAACATTTGCATTTGTTGTGCCATGTTGTTACAGGAAAACTCTATTGGTCTGTAAAAGAAAGTGTTTAAAGCCTTTAATGGCTCTAGAAGGAGCTGTTCGAATTGTAATCAATTGCCTCTAATTACGCCACTTGAGACGGCTTAAGTTAGGGCTAAAGAATGTAAGTATTAAAATGAAACAAAAATCTGAAGGTGTCGAGAACTTATCAGACATTTGTAGCCCAATTATCATCTCTACTTAACACACTTGTAAGGCTAGCACTGCTTTTCAGAATGAGTCAAAAGTGTATTCAATTAATCAAGGCCTTTATCTGTTTTTTAACTTGTGTTTGATTCAAGTTAATTCAAGAAATAAAGGTAATAATTTTTGAGTTACTGATACATAAATGGTCATTTTGAGGGGAAAGTATTCCTTAAAGGCTGTATCTTTGACAGTCAGCCGTTGAGTCGCATTGTTGGTAGAGCAGATGTCAGTTTTTGACAAAGAAGAAGGAGTTAAAAGACAAAAATATATATACATTTTCTTTCAACGCTGTGACCCTCGGCCCTGCAGCTGCTCCCGACCTGGTCCTGGATGCTCAGCTGGTCCAGGAGACGGCCTACCTGGAGGACCGCCCCCCATCCACCTGCTGACCTGCGCCAATGAGGAGAACTGCCTGTCGTCCTCTGCCGCCAGAATGACCTGGCCCTACGGACCACCGCCGCCTGCTGCGCTTCTCCTCCCGCATCATGAACATGGGCCCGCGCCGACTTCAGGCCCAAGGGCCACCAGAGAGAGCTGGACATGGCACCAGTGTCACAGGTAGAGGATGAAGCTGACATTTAACAGATTTGTTCCAAGCCGCTGTGTTATTTAGAGGAGCTTTTAAGGTTTTCATTTAAACAAGAGCAGTTCATTTTACAGATGTGACTATGTTGGATTTTAGCTGCTGCAGTGGTTTGGTTGACATCAAAGGCAACATAACCTCCCCCATGGCACAGGACTGAACACTTTTATAAGGTGGCACAAGAAAAAAGAAGCTACCAGATGTAAAAAATGTATGACTGCATGAATGGAAATGTAAGATTCAGCAGCAAGCGCAGTGACATTTTGTACTATATATGACCAGACATATGTAAAAGTATGCTATTAAACACAGCAAAAGACAATCCTTCATCCCCTTATATGATGTTTACAATAAGCATCCTCCTCACCCGGTCAGCTCCTACGCTCAGAGGTGCCTGGCTTCTTATCTCAGCGGTTGTGGTTCTGTCTCAAGACGAGAGGCACAGCTCTGTGTCTGTCCCCCGCCGCAGCCCAATCACGACCTCAACCACCAGCAGACACATGGTTTGACTTTTGGTACCGTCTGTTCTGGGAATGGTTTTGTAATGAGAGCAACACCAACCGATATCCCTAAGCCCACTCGTGTGTTTACAATTGTTGCTCGTATCTGTTTGACGCCTTCACAACAACGTGAAAGGATTTATGGTTGCTCTACTTTTAGATGAAACTCAGGGATTGTTCTCACAGGTTTGTTCTCATAGGTGTAAACCAAAACAGCAACACATTAACACATTTCTTTTTAATCATTTCACCCCTGATCCAATTCCTTAGGCATTACCACAGCATTGAGGTGTTCACCCACTATGACCTGCTGACGCTCAACGGGACCAAGGTCGCCGAAGGTCACAAGGCCAGCTTCTGTCTGGAGGACACATACTGCCCTGAAGGTGAGACATAATTACAGGTTAATGTAACTTACTGTAAATCTGCTTCCCAATGGAAAAGCTGGAAACAAAAGAAACCAGAATCATGACAAACAAGAGAATCAAGAATACATCAAAGTGAAACGCTGAAATCCTATAATAAGCATTCAAAGTAAGCAACAAGCTGTAGGATCAGAGGCCAAGCCCAAAATCATATTGTCTTCACAAAGCCCAGACAGCTTTACACAGTTAAGAGCCTTTCTATCCATTGTGCCCAAAAAAGATCTGGTTTTGTAATAATTTTGTTTTAATTTCAGGCTCGTGGTAGAAATTAAAATCCACAGCCACTGGCAGCAAAGGAGATTTACACCACTTAGTCTTCTCTTTTTTACTCGCCTAATGTGTTTCTAACTTTTTTTTTCTCTACAAGGAACACACAAGCGGTACTCCTGCTATAACATGGGACAGCAGGGTATCTCAGTTGGCTGCTGGGACACATACCGCCACGATATCGACTGCCAGTGGATCGATCGTCACAGACATACGACCTGGTGAATACATCTTCCAGGTAAGAACGCTTGGTTTTTAACAAATAAAGGAACATCTTCAAAACACAAGATTCACCTTATTCTGTTGGGTAATTGTTAACCGATAAAATTGCAGAGTAAGACAGAATCCCCCTTTCAATCTTCATGGTGAAATCACATCATTTCAGTAGCTTACACAACCTCTTAAGTCGGGCGTGAAAGCGAGAAAAAAGCCGAGTTGTTGTTTCAACATCTGAAGGCGCACATGAGATAAAAGCTCTGATAAAAGACTATAATTTGGGATCAATGGCTCTTGGCTGCTGTACCATTCAGTATACAGTATGTATGTAGTTTTAAGGGTGTGTGCGTATTTAAGGAAAGTGAATTTAGTCTGGATTTATATAGAAAGTAGACCTGCTATTAGGCCTATTCCCAGTGGGACTGCTCTGTCAGCACTTTACATTTGTACAGAGTGAGTTTTTCTGTTTGAAAGTGGAGTTTGTTACATCTCTCGTCTGTTTTTAAGAGACATCCAATCTGCTGCGGTGACCTACTCATCTGTCCCGTTTCTCTGTCATTTGTTCTATTTTTTCACGGCAGCTTGGTTGCAGCAAAGTGATGTTTACAGTTTCTTATTATGTGTTTGCATACAATCAAGATGTTTACGTGTTGACTAACATGTGCGTGTGCGTAAATTACATACAGGACGGGTCTGTCTCTACTCTACACATGTGACGAGCCCGTCTTGAAAGATAAAAACCACACACATGTCATAAAGCAGAGATCCACTGTTGTCACGACGACGTGGCCCAGCAGCACTTTGTGGTTGGGATCGCGGTTCAACAGTAGTAAATTTGTGTAAGAAGTGAGATGCAGCTGGGTGTTTTCTTTGAGTCTTTACCAAGAATTGCCATTTATAGGACCATACATTTAAAACAATGAGTCACGTCCACCTCAGAAAGATTGCTCCTGATTGCTACTTCATTTAAAAATCAGCTGCACAACCTCACAGTGTTTTTCATGACATTGACTTTCATTGTTCTGTAAAACAGGCCGCGGGCCCTTTGTTTTACATTATTACAAGAGCTTTTAAAATGGCATTAACTGCCACCCAGTACATTTTACATCAGGACTACAAAATATATGCTGAAATATTAGCTGCTCTCCACATGCAATATTAATAAATATATGCACTCCTTGGTGGCGAATAAGGCTGAAAATGTAATTAAAAAGAATAATTATCATGAATATCTATACATCTTAAATCTTTGTCTGTGAATATATAATTGGAGCCACAACATTTTAACTGTAAGTAAAGAAATGAGACAGGGTTGCTTTTTTAAATCTGTGTCATGTTATCTGTTTGATGTTTGCATCAGGAAAGTTCATTTGGGTGCTTTTCTTATATATGGCAGGCAGGCAGACAGGGTGGAAAACAACAAACCATAGCAACCAACCATGGCTACAGCCTAATGATAGGCTGCTTCTTACATCCAAACCCAAAACTGTCATGTGCATCTCTGCAGGGAGATAACAGTGGAAAGTGATGTCATGCATCACTTGAACCCCTAATTTATACATCATGAGCCATATAGAAAAGGAGGAGAACAATAATCCTGTGGTTTTGCAGTTGGCCACATAAAAAAAAACTAAAATACTCTGAAATAAAGTGTATCTTTGTTCCTTTACTTCATAAATAGGCCATCACACCACCCTTACAGTGTTGAGAGTTAGATAGAAGGTTAGACAACCAGTCTTCCTGTTACACTCAGTTAGCAATCTCTTAATATTTCTTAATATTCAAGATACAGAAATTGGATTGTCAATAATCTTCTTAAAGAGCAAACAAGCACATTTTCTAAAAAATCAGAAACTGTTATTTTCGGAGACATATAGCCAGGTGTGGATTACAACATAGATATCAAAAGTACATTGATAGGAAATTAATGCATGGTAAAATATTTGACTTTAATTGTTCAACTCAGAGATACATGTTGATACTAGAAACGTGATTGTAAAAATTCTCAAAAATGTTAATGGTCCATCTAATTGTTTTCCCCTGATGGGTGAAGGAATCATTGTCGGTCAATTGAGATGGAAGGTTTATGCTTTTGTTTGCAGTATTGAGGGGCATGTGTTATGCTTGAAGAGACTTACTGTATATAACAAGGTATCCTCAGCATAGAGGGAAATGCTACACTTCTGTGATGCCTTTACTGCCTCTGCACGTGGTTCATTTGCATGTTGTCAGTTGAAAGCTCTCTTGTGATGAAAAAACATACTTAGTAGTTTGGTACAGGTACAGTATTGTGAGTCAAGACAGACTTGAGTCATGCAGGAGTTTATCTCTACTATATTTTCTTTTACAGGTGGAGGTTAACCCTTCCTTAGACATGGCTGAGTCTGATTTCCAGAACAACGTGATGCGCTGTCGGTGCAAGTACGATGGAGCTCGAGTTTACATGTTTGGATGCCATGCAGGTACGGTGTGAAGAAGACATAGATGCAGTCCATGTCAACACATCAATACTTTCCATATTTGTTGCGTTATACTCAACTTCTCTCCTCTGTGTGTTTTCATCAGGCGATGCTTACAGCCCCGAGGTGGAGGACTTGTTTGACCATCAACGTCAGATCTCCAACAACTTCCTGTGAATAAGGAACAAGCATATTTAAGTACATAATAACAGTGCTCACCACACTTCAACATGTCAGTGGAAGTAGGTGAAATGACAATGACATGCCAGTTAATAAGTGGATGGTGGGAAACTGGGATATTATGGGAGAGACTACATGAAAAAATGGCCAATAAGGATCCTGTTACTGATCTGTTCCTGTTTGAAGGTCAATGAAATTAAAGGAGACATATAGAAAGAGGAAAAGTAGATAAAGACCAAAGAAGGCACAAGAACCATCTCACCATGACAAACATAGACTAGTTTACAATTTGATTTGACTTTGTTTTGAATTTTGTAACAAGTTTAATACCTTGATCAAAACATAACCACAGTTTAGAAAGGTATGCCATCAAGCCATATGAGAACAACACGTCCTTAACTTTTACAGTAAACCGCCAGGCTGTCCTTTATATAATATCAAACCAGGTAACGACAAAACTCTGTACATGCTTCCTGTGCTTTCACTGTTCACATTACTAATGCAGTATTTACTGTCACAACTGTATGGTTTTTGTTTTTTTTAATCATTTTTTTGTTTCATGGTGCTATTTCGCCTTATTTGAATAAATATTGTAATGTATTGCAAATGTATTGTCATGTACAGTTTTATATTACTTCTTTGGAATATTGTTCTTTAGGTCTCTAATTTATGTAGAATTGTAATGTACTTGAGCTGAAACTTGTCCCTGTGTGGCTGTGTTTTGTAAATGTCATTTTACCAGGACAAATATGTTCAATTGTTTGTTTTTTACCTGTTTAACATCGGTAACATCAGATGGGATGTTCCACAGTATTGCGCCTTTAACCGTACAGTACTTGATAATGGTAGTGAAAGAATAAACGTCAAATTGACAAACTGGTTATTCGAGGCATGATTATTTGACTACAGAGTTTACGAAGGCAGAACAAAGATACAAGTTAATGTTACAGTTTCTGCAGAACATTTTAGAAATTAGCTAAATAGATTCCCTTATTCTACTGACTCAATGTTTAAGAATTATCTCACGTTGTCCCTAACAGCAGTTCAGCAGGCTTCAGAGCCTTATGCAAGTTTAAAGATCCCAACAGAACATAGATTTGTTTTGCTTCATTCATAAAAAAATGAAAAAAAACATCTACAGTAAAACGTTTGTACCTTCAACAATGAGTGTTTCACATCTTTTCCCAGGAAGCCTGTGCTAACCCGTATTTTATGACTGTTTCCAACCTCATTCCCACTGATGAACACATACAAACACGGTGGAAACTCTCTGCCCATTGTACCATTACATAGGCTATACTTTATATGTCACTCACTTTGGTCCTATTTTTCCCTTTTTATGGGAAGTAGGATGTAACGTTAACTTTATATCAGTAAAAGGACATAGAATCAAATAAGTTATACAAAGTACATAAAGAACGTTTTAAAAAATAGTATTTTTAGTTCATTTGAAGAGCTGGCTGCTCTTAGCAGTGTTTTCTTTAAGGTGACTATAGCTATCACTCAGTGGCAGTGGATAATGCTAAATGCTAAATTACTGTCTCACATGCTATGCTTTTGCATTTAGCTAACATGCTATGCTTTTGCATTTAGCTAACATGCTTTGCTTTTAAACAGAAGCACATATGGAGAGCACTCACAAAGTAAGCAAACCGTATTAACGGTGTTTATACGGAAAACATACCCAAACTTAGCTAATATTAGCTAACATTAGCTATCATAAGCTATCATAAGCTGCTGGTCATATTCAAATATATGAGAACTGGATGCAGTGTCATAGGCAAAACCCTGTTCATTCCTATACAAGTTGCTCAGTGGCGCATGAAGCCAAGTGTTAAAAATACCCGAGTCTTCCACGCTCTAGCATTTACTTTAACCTCACTTAACAGCACCTCAAGCACGGGCACATAGGGAGCACAACAAAATCTTTACTGAATTTGGTTATGAGTCAGTTCAAAAATGTTAAAAACATAATGATTTAAATGTGTGCGATTGTGAAAGGGTGAGTAGATTTACCTAAATAAAATACCTGCGGATCTTAAGACATATCTTTAATCTAAGTCTATGTAGAAAAGGCTTTTTGGGCCCGATGGCCTCCCTTGACCGACCAGGAAGTCATATTTCCTCGGTGTTGCTGAAAACTGGCTTCAAAGACTGCCGTTCTTCCTGAAGGCTTGGTCCGACCAAACCAAGTATAGCCTTTTAAGACTTTTTCTACAGTAGCCTATGTTTAACTGAGATTCCATATGTAAGAGGAAAAATGTGTATTTATTATCTTGACAGAAGTACTTCTGTTATTTGTATGAGTTGTTGTTGTGAATGCAATTATGCCAATCATACTATCACTACAATTACTCAGGTTGTGATCAATTTGTGTATCATTAGAAGGAAAGCTCTGAATTCTAAGAAGACTTAGTGATCTAAAATATGTTTAGTAAGTGTTTAATGCTGGAAAAACCGCCACCATTGTCTTCTATTGTGGTGTGACATCAGATTATTCCTTCATTTGGACCATGACTCACATTTGATTTGATCCATGACATGCAGCATGTTCCAGGGCAGTGTTGGCACTTGCTCAGTTGTGGTTTGTGTTTGAGGAGTTAATCTAATGATTGTGTGCAAGGCACCCAGCAGGCTACTCTGCGGTACATCACCCCCTCGTGAAGCCACAGTAAAGCAGGAGATTATAGGCAGGGCTCAGATCTCACACGATGATGGTAAAGAGCAGCTACAATCTGTATATGTAGCTCAGATGCAAGAACAACACAGCACAGGGAGGTCCACTTCTGTTCTGGCAAACTCGCTATGAACATTTGTCCACACTTGGTTTTATTCCACACTTGAAGTTATGTGTGCACTGCGACCAGATGAGACCTAAGCGCTTAAAAAAAGCAGAACCAGCATTTAATATATCACAGAGAACACTTAAAATATATTTTAAATGTAATTGTCATCAAACCAAACAATGCATGATTATGTGATGTGCAACATACATCCATCACTCCTAATGCTTTTGCTCCACAACTACATAATTGGAAACAAGGGAGAAAAACAAGAAAAAAATATAAATATAAATATTTGCAAAAGTTGTATTTAACTTGCATTCATGTTTATATGTCATGTACAAATCTGAGCCTGTAGTGGTGACTGCTCCACTTTAATTAGCCCTGTATGAGCCACGTGGCACGTAGTCATCCTCAGTTTACAATCTCAACCAGTACACAAACAGGGTTCTTTACAGCAGTACACTGCATTGATGTATACAAATATACCAATGTAAGAGTGCAGGCGGATTCATTTTCAACATGAATGGTCCTATTAATATACCTAGCAATGTGTTGAATTACCAGGTGAACATATCCACTTAAAGTCAACAGATTTAATTTTGAAGTTGATATAAAGTAGAAATAATTTGCAGTAACACAAATGGCAAATGTACAGCCCGTTCTCCAAAAAAAGAGAGAGTTAATTATTGGCTGAGGTAAAAGAGGCGCTGGGTCACGTTGCGCTGCCTCCAGCTGTCGCAAAAGTCTCCTGAGCCTGGATGTGTGTGTTTCAGGAAGCTGAGTTATGAAAGCCAACTCTGAATTAGGTAACATAGTCTCTCACTAGTAAAAAGTCCATGTCTCAGCTTTCCAGAAACAACGAGTAATATGCATTGTTTAGATTGACAACTAATTGTCATCTAAAGCAATTTGAAGGAGTTGTTATAAACCGTAATATTGCAACATTTAGTAACTAAATTATACTTTTATACAACTGGAGCAACAACATGAACAAAACTGGATGTGACTAACCTTGTTTCAACACATTTAACAAAAATGTTAGTATATTTTAACACATTAACACCCAATACTAATAATAAACGTGTTGAAAAACAATTGTTTGTGCATTAAGAATGTTGCCATGATGAAATGCACTTTGAAAACACATTAAACATGGATGAGGTGAGACTCCTGGAAAACCTGAACACTGAAAGCTTTCACATCAAAAAATAAACCAAAAAACCCTTTTCTTATTTTTAACTTCAGTCTGTCAACAAATCATCTTTTAATTTGTTCTTCAGATTTAATGACATTAGCTCTGCTTGTTGAAAATGTATTAAAACAAACATGTACGCCTTATAGATTTAGGAAGCAGAACAGCCATGAAACTGGAAGAGAGTAGCAGCTTTGTTGGGGGGTTTTCACTTCTCAAAAAATAATGAATAAGACAAGCGAACAGGTCTTCAACAAAAGTGTTTACAGTCTATTCTCAACAATATCTTCAAATATAGAGATTTACAGTATCCTCATGATTGGCCATAGAGATATTAAACAGAGACTATGATGATATATTTTTTATCATTTGATTTTGATATGAACAAGACCACTCACCTTGTTTTATGGATTGCGAGCAACATGACTATCACTAGCAGCTTGGCTTTTTTGAAGAATCCCCTAAGAACTACAAACCCTGATCTCAGTGCAATGAGTAAAACAGAGTAATATAAAGAAGTTAGCAGGTTTTTTTAACGATCTAGCTTAGTAAAAATAATGTTTTTAATCACCCTCCTTCTTCGTACCTCTACAAGGGTCTTTTGTCAAGTAGACTTCCCACCGTGAATGTGGACTCTGATTGTTTTACTGGCAAAATATATTGTGAGCTATTTTGTTGTGGTCTTATTCTTCGGCCATTACATTTTGCTTTAAACAAAAAAAAAATATGTCACAAAGAAGAGTTGAAGCAATAATGTTTTCTATTGTCACTTTAATACAGGACCTTCAAACTGCATTTGTTTCCCTCGCATTTACAAGTTCATTTACTTGGTTCATCTTTAAAAAAAAAACGTTAACATAATTCTATATTAAAACAAACATTATTAAATTGGATTAGACTTGATGGTTCACTACAGACTTTGGATACAATGTCAAGAAATATGATTTAAAAAAAACATTGTTATTTGTGTTAGCCCCAGCCATGGCACTGAGGCAACAGTCCCAGCATGAACAAAGAATGAACATAAAGGCTGATGTAACACTGCAGGCAAACAGATTGAGGATGAAGAGATGTTTTGTAACAGTTTTTTAAAGGACTAAAGCCAGAAAGAAGGAAAAAAATGGTGGGAATCCATTTCTGGAAAGTGTGGCGGTAGGAAGGAGTGGCCAGTTGACGAAAACAGAGCAGGAGAAGAAACAGAAGACTTTAGTCTCTGCTGTATCAAGGAATCAAAACAAAAATAAAACGGTAGTTTTCCATCCAATCACTTCCCCTCCCAGGCATCTTCCTTCTGCTTGGCTGCCATGCGCTTTTGTTCTGAAAAGATAAATCACAGAGACACAGTTCAACACATCAATCAGCGGAAGCTCTTACCTAAACAAGACTTTGTTTATTTGTTGCTCTATATTTGTATCAATGTCTTCACCACATGCAGGGCAGTGAGGCAGGCTGAGGAGCCGGCTGCAAATTCATCTGTGAATAAGACCATACGTGGCATCCTTTCCCAGGACACAATGTTCAGCACACGATGCATATCTGACATTCACTGTGCCTGTTGTAATCTTACATAAAGAGCACAGTGTGGGACGAACAAAGGAGATTTCTTTTTAGTTTCTATACTTCCCGACTGGCTCTTCAGTGGACATTCGTGGTTTTCTGGGCCTATATACTTATGTTCCATCTCAGAAGGGAAATGGCTGCTGTTCTGATTATAGAATTGTTATGATGAGCACAGCAGTGGGCCGAGAGCAACCTCTCTTGGCATCAATCTCCATTTTCTTAAGTAAAGTATGAAAATAGCTCCCACTTGTGGTGGAAATATTGTGATGCAAAGACTAAGACAGCTAGGTAAGGACTTTATATCTCTTCATAGAGTAACTGGTAACCAAGGTTCTTTCTTACTGACAACGTGCTTCATACTCAAGATATTAAACCTATTTTTCGCGTTAGAAACAGCCCAACAGGATGAGGATCATCTACTCTACTATAGATGAGAGCAGGGCTACCTCACTTCCTGGCACAGTTACCCACTTTCCGGTGAAAACAAGGCATCGGCGCCAAGCGAAAATCAACAGTTTCATCATCCCTTAAAGCTGCCGTGTCATGTAGTGCACGTCAAACAACAAAACAGATCCAAAGTTAACATTTTCTTTACTTTTACTTCGTTAAAAATATGGTAAAAGAAAACATCCGTGTCTTCAGGCCTCCACAGATAGGACTAGATCGTAACCAATGGGACCCGGTTGGTCAATACCTGTATGGCTATGTGAAACACTTCAGAACAACTACATTATAATGCTAATGCGGTTAACATCTAGCATCAAAGTAAACAGTTGTAATGCTCAAAGGCAAAGTAGTGACTGTAGATTAGGGCTGAACGATTAATCGATTTTAAATCGAAATCGCGATTTTAAATGATGCGATTATCAAATCGCAAAGCCTGCGATTTTTTTAACTTTTTTTTTATTTATTTTTTTACTTCTTGTGTGTCAGTCATCCACACCAATCAGAAGTGCTGTGCTCCACATGTACCAGCCATTGTTAACCAATCAGAAGTGGCCCATGATAAAAGGTGATAGACAGATTGATCCAATCACCTGCCAAGTATTTTTGAAAGTGCCTGCCCTTTCCAAATGGCTTCCAATGGAGCTTTCCTAGATGGTTTGGTGAAACAAACCACCTGAGTCAGGTTAGTAATGCTCCATCACATGTTTTACATCTATTACAGGGCGAATCTTAAACTGAAGCTTGACTTTAAAGCAACCCAACGGAAGTTTCATGTAAGTTTAGTTCTTTCACTCGTAGCTCGGGCTGCGGGGGTGCTAGAGACGGGAGCATGTTGATACGACCTTCCTAGCCGGAGATATGGCAGCATTTTACAATAAACTTCCGTTGGGTCGCTTAAAAACAAATATCGCAAATCGAATCGCAATCGCAATATCTTTCAGAAAAATCGCAATTAGATTTTTTCCCAAAATCGTGCAGCCCTACTGTAGATGCTGCATTTAAATATAAAACACTGACAAGCCGATATCAGATTAAGTTCGTCCACCAGCAGAGTGACAGGACAACGATCCCCTTGTCACATAAATTAAACCATACATCGAAATCGATCATCGATCTCCAAGGAAATGGTGTAATTGTTTGCCTGACCTGACATTGTAAATCGGGCTCCTTGTAGATGAAAATATGCAATGTTTTCTAAAATGTTTGATGTGATTGGAGAAAACTTCTGAATCTGTATTTACCGCCAGTCAAATGACGGCAAGTGTTTTCACCCAAAAAGGGGCGTGGCCCTGACGTAGGGTGAAAATACCGGATGGGTTGCTCTCATCTATAGAGAACAGTCCTTTAAAAGCACTGCTGACCACAGTACATCTTCCCTTTAATACAATCTCAACTATCGCTGTAAATATTGCACCTTTGGCCTCCTGGAGCTTCTTCTTCTCTGCCTCACGCTTCTCCTCCGTCAGGTTGCTCTTCACACCGAGGGCACCGATCACCATCCTTCGCGCCAGTGCGGCACTTGTCTGAGGTCTCTCTTTAGCAGGCAAGAGGTAGTCTGAGGATGGGATGAAAAAAGAATGATGAGGTCGTGCATCTAAATATGTGAGCTACAGAGGATGATCTGAGCTGAACTGGAGACGCTTTTTGTACCTGAGCAGCTACGAGCTTTGGCTTTAGTGGCGGGGGAGCATTTGGAGAGAGGTCGCAGCTTCATCAGTGGATGTTTGGTTCTTAAAGCTTCCCGAGCTGAAAATTGAGAAGAAAAAAATTAAACACCATTTTTAAAAAGCACATTTATCAGTTAACTGTGTAAACCTAATAGAGCCCACAATACAATGTATTCACTCAGCAGTTATCCCATACTTATTATTAATTTAAATAATGTTGAGTCGTTCCATAAGGGTCCACTGATACTCAACATATGTTCTCCTATTGGGTAAAGCCTCACAACAATCATATTTACTGCAGAGGATTTTTTTATTTGAGGTACTCCCCTCCCAAATGTCTCTTACATGTGACGCCGTGCTTCACTTACCTGCTATGGGGCTCGAGAAGAGGCCAAGAGCACTTGATTCATCAATCCACTGGATGTCAAAACCTCTTTGTCTGAAAAACATAGTAAGAAAAGGTCAGACAACATAGACTGTTACAAAAACCACAGGAAGATTCAAACCAAATATGCCAGGGAAGCCACATTCAATGAGAGTCCATTTAGTGGTTCAGTCAGGCTTCCAATGTGAATCTTTAAATAGAACATCGACACGTTTTATGTGGATGTCTAATTAGTGTTTAAAAGGTGAATGTAGTTGATGAAAGCAATACGTTCTTTAGTGTGTATTACTGTCTGATGTTATTCCTATTCCTGCATTGTCCTTTGATAGTGACGTAGTTTTATGCAAGGTGGAATATTGGCTATTTGCAGCGGAGAGAGGCCGACTCTGTAGCTGGAAAGTAATGATCACACACTACAGAAGCTGCCGTGTGCTGGTTTTTATTGGATGCTGTTGCAGACCGAGGGCTCATGTTTTGTTACTATGCATGAATTTCAAAAGGTTGTAGTTTCGGTTCTCTCTGGACCAGATTACCATGTTTTCATGATTTATTTTTGTTATTACCTGCATACAATAGGTGTTGCTTGGCTACAATATGTTTTGGCTCTGCATTAGTACCTTCAATGCAATGCATCCTGGAACATGTAGGCTCTCAACTTTCTCAGTAATAGGTATAAGAATTATACATACGAGTAGTCCTGAAATAACTTGAGAAGGTCCTCGGTCCTAAACTCAGCAGGGAACTCGTAGATCTCTACAATGTTAGCAAGTTCGTCGTCAGTGAGGTCGATGTCATCTTCGGCATCTTTGTCCGTGTTGTAGTAATCAAACCTGGCCTCCTGGACGGACTTCTTCTTTCTACCTTGCTTCACAGCCAGCTGGAGAAGTGAGAAAAGTGAGATGAGAACAGGAGGGAGAAGAGGGAAACAACAAGGGGATAAGTGTATTGTAAAACGTAATGCACGCATTTGAGCTGAATAAACTGGAAAATGTGTGTTTCTGAATTTTAGGGAAGGTTCTTCTGGTTATTTTTACTTTTTCATATTTGAATCACCAAGCCCAAGCTCTCACCTCTTCTGAAAGATGCTGATCCAGGCAATCTCCTTCATCATTGAACAAGGTGTCCCAACTCTCCTCTTCCCCTTCTTCTTCCTCTTCCTCTTCCTCTTCAATGGCAGCTGCTTCCAGCCGTGAGGTAAGTTCGGCCTCCACATTGGTTGGGTCAAGCTGCCCATTAACCTCTGTATCCTCCTCTGCCTTTACCTCAGGATCTCCATTCTGGGCCTCACCTTCTCCCCCAGCAGCAGCTCCCTTATCTGCTCCAGCCTTGTCCTTCTTATTCTTGGCGTTTTTCCTTGCCTTGTCTGTGTAGCGGGGCCTGGGTCTTGGTTTTACTTCTCCCTGAGGCTGTGCCTTATCTTTGGCTCCAGGGAGTCGTTGCTTGGGGACGTTCTGAGCTTGTCCTGTCTTCTTAGACGGGGCGGGCGGTGCGGGTGTCGGCTGGGCTGCAGTAGAGTCTTCTTTCGCTTGTTCCAACTCCATTATTGAATTACGTTAAAAACACCTGGATGATCAAAGGAAACAGAGGAAGAGACAATGCAGTGAAAATGGGTCTGCTTTAACCGTTAACATTTCTAAACTAGTCTTGAATGAGTTTATTAACAATATGAATGTTATTTTAACCAACCTACGTGAACTAGTTAACTCCCCCCAGAAAATAGTCTAAAATCTTGCTAAACGCATATAAACCATGACAATGCTATTAGCTATTAGCTTACCGCTTTAGCTAACTAATCTTCCACTCGCTGAGGTAGAAAGATGTGCTCATTGAGGGCACAACCATTCAGTTAGTATCAGCATACATTCAAATAGGATTGTGTATATTTATTTTTAATAAATACATTCCTGGCAGAATTGTTAAAATAACGGTTGCTCATTTGTCTTACCCGGGTTTGGTTTGTTTAGCTTCAGATTTTCGTCGCACAGGTGACGCAGGCGTAGGACAGCGCAAAGGATTTTGGGATATAGTGTAATTTCTCTGCCTCTGCAGCTAAAACACTCTGAAAGAAGAGCACGCCTTTTTACTATCGTATTTGTTTTTTAAATCACAACATGCATTGTTTTTATAATCAAGATTTCTCCACAGAAAGACAATGTTAATGTGCTGTCGGTTGAAATTATTATTTCAGTACCGTAAAGTAATGTTTTGATTTAACAGCGCCTGCAAACACACGACTTCCGCCTTCCACATACATGCTCACAGAAACCCAGATCAGCTATTGGTCAACTTTCTAATAAGGCCCAGAAGTCTTCGCTGATTGGCCAATCGTCTTTGCATTACACAAGCTGGTACAT
The DNA here is from genome assembly GCF_902827165.1 of Trematomus bernacchii. NCBI lineage: Eukaryota > Metazoa > Chordata > Actinopteri > Perciformes > Nototheniidae > Trematomus > Trematomus bernacchii. The sequence goes on along the minus strand of NW_022988066.1, from coordinate 1,701,340 downwards.
GTTATAAGCAGACGTTGTGTGGGAATTGAACATTTAATAACAAATTATATAACAATCACGGCCCAGTGCCCTCACATCGCTGCTGCGGAGTCTGATAATCTCCCTCTCTTCACCCTGACGGTGCAGGTAAGACGGCCTTTGCGTAGACAAAAGTCTCTGCTCAGCATCCTGCAGGGCTGTGCTTCATTTTAACAACAATCAAGTATGAATAACACAAACATGTCCATAAGGACAGAGGGTTAATATACCTGTGTGCAGATTCTCTAACCCTGTGACAAAAATGTTGATCTTACGAAGAGCATGCAAGTGTATACTGTAGAGATGATTCACGTTTAAATGTATGGTGGATTTGCAGAGAAACATCTCATACTACAATCATCTTATATAAAGGCTTTCAAGTTAAAACTGGAATATCAGACAAAATATTTGCAATTAGATCTATTTATTATAAATTGTTTAGCCCTAACTCATGCACAGTGTTTCTAAATATGATATTAGCTCATCATCATTGAGGCTGTCCTGCTTTAAACATAAGACTTGTTCATCGTCTGCATGCATCATCATACATGTAAAAGTACAGTAACTCTGTGTTCCCGTTGCAGTGATGTGGCGTTCAGGTTTGTTGCTCCTCCTGGCTGGAGTCTGGCATCAGTGCCACGCCCAGAGCTCTGAGCCCATGCTGCAGGTTGTAACACAGACCATGCTTCCTCCTGACAGTCTGCACAATCCCACACAACTCAACTATGGTATGGCTGTTACAGACGTGGATGGGGATGGCGACCTGGAGGTGGTCGTTGCAGGGTGAGTGTGAAAAGGGTTAGCTGTTTCCTATGTTCCTTACACTGCATAGACCAAGGGCCACATACAGAAAAATATACGAAGGGCTGGGCCACTCACTAGAGGTATATTACCTCATAAGTTCAGATATAAATGAGCAAAATCAATCAAATGTAGGTAAATTATGCTTGATACTTAAAAATGCCTTATGAAAAAAAAACAGCCTACATCTCAGCTCCCCATTTATTTTGTTACAAAAAGTGTTCGGCTCAACCCTTAAAACAGAAGCCTCAGATTGCTTATAATAAGGGGAAACAGGAAGGGTATATTTCAAGCTTGTTATGCAAATAAGTCATTGGGCTTTTTCTTATCAACTTAGATTTGTTAGAAAATGTTCCCAACTTTAACTGACTGAATTTATTTGAAAAGTGGACTTATTAACACATGAATACTACTGTGCAATATTTGTTTACATATATTTTTAAGAAGTACAATATAAGACGAGCACAAGTTTCATTTGTGGGACATATTCCATTACACTTTGAATTTGTGGAGGGCCGATTCCAAATGGCATAGACATTCTTATATGTACAAAACTATTTTGTGTGATGTTTTCCCTCAGGTACGATGGGCCCAACCTGGTGCTGAAGTACGATCGCACTCTAAACAGGCTGGTAAACATTGCTATTGATGACAGCAGCTCTCCATACTACGCCCTGAGGGACCGAGCAGGAAATGCTATCGGAGTTACAGCCTGTGATGTGGATGGAGATGGGCGTGAGGAGATCTACTTCCTCAACACAAACAATGCCTACTCTGGTGAATAGCACATTCTTATGTTATGTCTTCATCATGTATCCAGAAGGTGATTACCAGTATCTGAAAGACTCCGTCCCCGCGATAACTGACTTTTTTTTTTTATGCAGGACGGGCAACTTATTCAGATAAACTGTTCAAATTTCGGAATGGTCGCTTTGAAGATCTTCTTGGGGACGAGCTCAATGTGCTCCGTGGTGTCGCTAATCACATGGCAGGACGTTCGGTTGCATGTGTAGACAGAAAGGTTAGTAAATGGCATTAACAAGTCCCTCAATCTTTTATTCCACCTTTTGTCTCAATTATTCTCAAATTCTTCCGTAATACCTCATATTTTTTCTCTGCAGGGAACCGGCCGTTACTCAATCTATGTGGCCAACTATGCCAGTGGCAGCGTCGGTCCCCACTCTCTCTTAGAAATGGACGAGGCTGCTAGTGATGTCTCCAAGGGCATCATCGCTCTGTCTGATGTGGCTGCAGAGGCCGGGGTCAACAAGCTCACAGGTCAGGAGTCAGGTTAGAGAGGTGAAGTCTGGGATGTTTTGTGTCCTGAATCAGCTGAAACATACATTTTTTGATCGTTACGCAGGTGGCCGTGGTGTGGTGGTCGGACCAATCCTGAGCCAGTCGAAGTCGGACGTGTTCTGTGACAACGAGAATGGACCTAACTTCCTGTTTAAGAATAATGGAGACGGGACTTTTGTGAATATGGCCACACAGGCTGGTGAGTATCAAACAGTAAGGGGTATAGTCAGGAATAGCGTTTCTGTAGGTATTGAAGTGTAAGTCTCTCTTGGCTTGATAACACTTTTTAATGGATTGCCATAAAAAGAGTATCTGTTCATTATTATATAAATATTACACAATATTTGAAAAACTGATGCGCTTCCCATCAGCCTCAGCTTTTTTGCTGTTTTTCTAATTAGCATATTTTATTAACTAAATAAGACAGTAACCATGGTAAACATAGCAATGTGTGAGTGTTTAGCCCAATGCAATGCTATACCTTACTACAGCCACGCAGAGCAACACACATGTCTGTTTATTGTTTAAAGGTAGGGTAGGTAAGTTTGAGAAACCGGCTCGAGATCGCTAGAATTTGAAAATACACAACCGGAGAAAATCTGCCACTTCTTTACAGAGCCCCTCCTCCAACACACACGAATGCGCACATGACCAATGAGGGCACGAGATAAGTTTGTGCCCCGATGGAAGGCTGACAGGCAGGTAGGCCATCCAGTTATTTTAGCCGGGCCGGCTAAAATGATTGGTCGTACTTTTTACAGTATTACAGCTTCCACAGATGACATTTTGTATGGATTTTTAGTCAAAGCACTTAAGATATTCATTGCTATCGGATGTTAAGAGCATTCCATGGAATATAACAAGTGTATCTCGAGCCGGTTTCTCAAACTTACCTACTCTACCTTTAAACACTGTGAGACCATCCAGGTATTTGATACTTAAATAAGGTTATGTCACATAATGTACCAAAATGCAATGATGTCTTCCAGGGTGTCTTCTTTAAAACTAACACTAGGAGTCGCCAATGTTGGCAATTTCCAAACCCCACACATTGGGGCTATTAGTTGGGCCTGGGGCAGAAGTTTCCCAGCAATAAAGCTTTCAACCTTTTGTCAACCTCTGAAGGTGTGGAGGACCGGAGCCAGCATGGCAGAGGAGTAGCACTCGCTGACTTCAATGGAGATGGAAAGACGGACATCGTGTATGGCAACTGGAACGGCCCCCACAGACTTTACCTGCAGGGCAGCGACTCTAAATTCAGGGTAAGGAAGGAGAGAAAGGGCAGAAAGGAAAAGTTAAAATAAAATTGATAAAGCAAGACTTTAAAGTATTTGCTTGTGCAGAACATAGCCTCTGGAGGATTTGCAGCTCCCTCGCCTATTCGCACAGTCATCGCTGCTGACTTTGACAATGACAAGGAGCTGGAGGTGTTTTTCAACAATATTGCTTATAGAGGCAACGCCCCTAACAGGCTGTTCAGGTGACTATTCAGTATTAACCCCAAGCCCAATAAAGAAGCATACACTATTTAAAACTCTTAAATAAATGTTGTGTTTCTATGCAGGGTGTCAAGGAGAGCCGATGCAGACCCTTTGATCTCGGAGCTTAATGTGGGAGATGCTGCAGAGCCACAGGGCCGGGGAACAGGTCAGCTACACCTCAGACCAGAGGACATTGGACAACATATTTTCATTTTGTTTTATTCTCAGAATGTCATAACCTGAAGTGAATGCACCTCTGCTACCTCTCTGTTTGGAGGAGATTTACAGAGACACAGCTGTCGGTTAAACGTCACAGTGAGGTTGTTATGTAGGTCAGCGCAGTAAAGGCTCTGTTTGTTTTGGCCAGGTGGCACCGTCACAGACTTGGATGGGGATGGACAGCTGGACCTGCTGCTGGCACATGGAGAGAGTGTCCAGCAACCAATCTCTGTCTTCAAGGTCACGCAGGTGTGTATCTGTGTGAGTGTGTGTTTGGTAATAGTTGCTGAGCCTGAATGATCCTCAACCTGAACTGTCCCACTTAATCAGGGCTCGTCCAACAACTGGCTGCGAGTCATCCCTCGCACGCAGTTTGGCTCTTTTGCGCGGGGAGCCAAGGTGACAGCCTTCACCCGTCAGAGTGGAGCTCACACACGCATCATTGACGGAGGATCAGGGTACCTGTGTGAGATGGAGCCTGTCGCACACTTTGGATTAGGTAACCTCCTTTAGCACTTTATAACTCACAGACTCTGGAGACAACGTGACTTTCAAATATATCTTGTATACCAATTACACACATATACATATATATATATATATATATATATAACTTAATTTAAAGTCATCTTATCCTGCATGGGTTCAGTTTTTCAAACCCTCACCTGCACAGAACTGGTACCGAGCTATGACTTGTAATTATCTCCAAACCCAGACCCGACCCCTGCTAATCGAGTTGGCCTCAAGCTGTGTTTAAACCCCCAGACTACACAGCTAATGAATTTGAAGTTATTTATTTTTATCCTGGTTTAAGTTGAGTTCCTATTCTTGATTCAGTGATCTAACTCACAAAAAGTCTCTTGATGCCAGGATAGCAAGCACATTCTCAGGTTTCATTATAAAACAATCATCATGGCAGGTGTTAATACTTGATAATATTTGCGGATTTAGATGTTTAGCCGTGCCTGTGAGTTTATATCAAAAATATTTTTCAACCTGTTACACAATTTGTTCGCTAGTTACTCTGTACCCAGTGCAGTCCTGGCCTGGCGATGTCCAAGGTTAAACATGCACCTATGTGAACCCCTCAAGCCATTCATGTACATGTATTTTGTTTGTTAAATCTGGCAAGAAACAGAAACAACCATTTTTGGTTTTATAGGGACAATAATTTCAAAATCAACACATTATTTATTGCCGTATAACTTATATTCTTGTTACCTCACAACCTCAAGATGATAAGAGTCTGTGTTAACTATGGATTAATTCAGCCAGCTGTTCGCTCTGCTTAAACTCTTTATGCTAAGCTAAGCTAATGACCTCCTGGCTCCAGCTTCAGTGGTCGATCTTTTCATCTAACTCTCAGCAAATATTTATAAGCTATTCCTTCAAGATGTAATCCCATGTTGTACTTACACACAGACATACATTTTTCTCTTGAGTGATGCTCAGTGTTTTACTTTTGACCCATGAATCCCAGGAACTGATGAGGTGACAGTACTGGAAGTCTCCTGGCCTGACGGCAGCTCCATCTCTCGAACCCTTCAGCCTGGAGAAATGAACTCAGTGGTGGAAGTAGCTTTTCCCAAAGAAGGGGAATCGTCTCTGCTTGCCAATGACACGCAGGTACGCACAACGGGCCCACGGCATGAATTATGAGGAACACCGGTAATATCCTAGGCACTCTGTGGTAGGCGCTTAAAAAAAATGTTCACCACAAACTACAGCAGACAACACAAAGCCTCCTATGTTCTAAAATAATTGTACGCCCTTTGTCTGCTAAATTAATGAATAAACATATATTTTTTGAAAACCAATGAATGTCTTTCTTCTCTTGTTCAGTGTGGGAAAGGCTTTTCTGTCCAGAATGGCCGCTGTGCAGGTAAGAAAGAAATACTTTAAATCAGTCCTTTTTAAATATAGTGGCTTAAATTTGCTTTTTTTTTAATTTCATGTTTATGTTTTTACAGGTGTGTGAGGACAGTCTCTAAAAATCCCTGGGCCTTGTGATTTCCTTTTACTTTATGAGTAGTTTTAAGACTTTCTTATTTTTCTCTTGAATTGTTACAGCTACTGCATGGTTATGCTTGTTATTTTTAATGCGCATTGGCAAACTCCCTAAATAAATGACTTCAAATCAATATGGTCAGATTATCATTTCTTTTTTGAGTGAGTAAGGGTTAGAATACCCTACATTTAATAAATGGGCTATTTAAATACACAACATGATGCATTTTAATGTTAATTATTTCCCAAAAATCATCACATATTGCACATCACACATTGCATCCTCACTCAAACAGCATAAACATGTCAAACACACAAAGATGATCATTTCATACTGTAGATACAAAAAACACTTTCACTGACAGCATCAGGAAACACTAGCGGTTCCTGCATTTTTTTTTTTTACATTTCACTAACACTAGGGCTGCTCAATTAATCGTATTTTAATCGTAATTACGATTTTGGCTTGCAACGATTGCGAAAACAACGTAATCGAAATAAAACGATTTATTTTTATTTATTTTTATTGGTTTTTCAGTTGAATTATACTAAAAGTTCAGGTTAATCAACTGTTAAAAACATACTGTTCACATTTCTTTTTTCAATAAATGGATGTTTTCAGAGTAAATGGATAATCGCTTTTAATAATCGTGATATCAATTATTGACCCAAATAACCGAGATTATGATTTTTGCCATAATCGAGCAGCCCTAACTAACACCAGCTGCCATCTGAAGATGAACAAATATGAACAAGACATGAACTCTGTGGATGACAAAGACTAACAAGAACTAACAACAAAAGTTAAGCTTTTTGAAGGAAAGATATTCCATTATTCTCCGGTTGCACCTCTCCTCTGCCTGTTTCACATCTTGCCATCTCCTTCATGTTTCAACCTTTGTCTTGTCAGTGTTTTCTTATTCTGATGTCTGCCTTTGTTTGTTTTCCTCTACCATTTTCTTTTTCTCATCCCCTGTTCTGTCCCTCCACCCATGCAGCGTTGGCTCCATTTTACGATGGCTTCCGATCTACCTCTGTCTCCATGTTTGAAGCCTCCTGTTTTGAGACAGTTTTCCTACAGTGTGTCATGGTGCTCTCTGCTCTGTCAGACCTCAGAGGATGGTAGTCTTCAGGGTAATGATGATACAGTACGACACTCTAGTCTGTACTAAGCATTTCCTAAACGACTTCCTGAGACATGCACTAACAGTGGGTCTGTTTTATCAGTATGCATATCCTAGAATCTGGATACCCAGCAGTTTGGGCATTTCCTGTTTGCTCTGGTGTGCTGCAGAAGTCTTTAAATGCTGTAAGTGAAGAATTACAACTGAGGTCAGTATTGTGCCCCTTACTCAGCTGAAAGTAGTGCAGTGTAGCATATCTAGCAAACATGAATGAATGTTCCTGAACAAAACTTAGTAAATACAATTAGCAAGGGTTTAAAGAGGACATATTATGCTCTTTTTCAGGTTCATATTTGTATTTTGTGCCTCTACTGTGACATGTTTCCATGCTTTAATGTTCAAAAAGTTCTTTATTTTTCTCATACTGCCTGTGCTGCAGCCCCTCTTTTCACCCTCTGTCTGAAACCAGAGCCCAGTCTGCTCTGATTGGTTAGCTGGCCGGCTCTGTTGTGATTGGTCAACCGCTCATAGATTGTCCTGCCCCTTAGACTATCACGTACATTGTGTTGGAGCGCTAGCCAATAGAAGCGTGTTACGTAGTGATGTCACGATGTTAAGTAAACAAAGAAGTCCAATGGAGGCATTTCAGGCCGAGGGGGTGTGTGTGAGAGAGACTCACTCTGGAGGGAACTTTGGGATTTGAGCCTTCAAAACAGCTTCTAATCTTCTCGGGCCTCTCTAATCTGTATTTAGTGCATGCAGCATGTTGGAAGCATGATCACTAATATGTTCTTCAGACCATTTCTACAGCACAAATGTTAACTTTTCATAGCTGAAGAAGCACTATAGTCTGTATTTCACATTAAATCAGTACTTGAATTAAATCCTGAGCAGCCTTTAAATGTGACAAAGCATTATTGAACAAAGGTGTACTTTACTGAACACATTTTCTGTAATAACTTCTGCAAATCCAGTCTCAGCCTTGCAAAATACTTTTGTATGTGATTCCGAAGTGTATTCTATACTATGGTTTTAGCTATGCATCATTTATTTATAACTCTCACAATCATGCAAGAAAACTACAATTATTTTGGTTAACAAAACATTGATATATTGTCAAACAATAAACATTACCAGTTGTAACAGTTGTGATGTTTCTGTGTCCGACCACCCGACACATTTGCATTACTACTACATTACATTGCATTTAGCATTACTGCTACATTCCTACTGTGACCACTCAACATGTGCCATAGTAAAAGGACTATTTTGTAGATGTACAATGAAATAATAAAGAAAGACTGGCAGCTGTGATGAAACAGTTTTTATTTGACGCAGTCATACACACCTCATTGCCACGTATCAAACAAGCAGTACGAAAGTTTGTTCTTGCACAAAATGTCAACAAAATAAAACACACATTCACATTTGAGAGCCAGTTTTTTGGCAGCTTTGGATCTTTGGAAGTTCATTTGGAAATCAAGGAAGGACTGGTGTATTTTAAAACACTACTAAGTAAAATTCAGGAAGACTTTTTGACCCATTCTTTGTCTACTTTCAATGCACAGTATGTCTTTGCATAATCAAATGTAGGCTTACTCATTAAAACCGAGAGGTTAGTACTGCGCTTGTCTGTTTATGTGACTAAAAGAAAATATAGGCTTCATGTGAAAGACATGGAAGATCTGCAACATGAAATACATAGACGGCTGATTGACATTCATCTGCTACCAGACAGCGTGATTTACATCATAGGTGAAGGAGGCTTTTTTGTACAATTAATCTTGGGGGGCGAAACGTTACGATGCCTTCAAATACCTGTACGGAAACTCAGCTGGAGCTACAGATAACTTATTTTAAAGCAGGTGCCTGGTGCGCAGGGTTAGTGTTGGATTCAGTCCAGTTTGGTCCGGTGTGGTGCAGCTGAGGTATGATGTTTGTGGTCCTGCCTTCTTTCAAAGAGGAAGGAAGGGAGGTCATGGGACGATCACACAAAGTATACTTAGCCAATGTGTTCTTCTTTGCATTGAGACATTGCATCTGACAGTACCACAGTCGGCACATGCAAAATAAACTTCTACAGTGCGTGATTTAAAAGCTTAAACACCTTTAGCATGTGAAATCTTGAAAGCTATAGGATGCTTTGTGTGAGCGTAGGTTTGGGATGTGAGTGTTGGGTCAGGAGGAGGAGCATCATTGTCCTTAGTGGGCCTCCAGGTCTGTGAGTGATCAGGGGGACACGGTGGGACAGGAAGTAGCCAGTCATCGCGCGGTGCTGCCGGACACGGAGCTGCTCCCCGAGCTGGAGCCACTGGAGCCCCGGTCTTCATAGATGGAGATCTCTATCTGAGAGGTGGGCGAGTTAGGGACCACGAGTCTGCAGTGGAGAGTGGTTTCATAAACACAAGGTGTGAGGGTCGACATCTTCTGTCCCACCTAAATTAATTTAAATTATCCATGCCCAAAATGCTAAAACATGCACTTGTCCTTAGATGAAATAAAGGAAGGTTGCAGAAAAAGTGGTTTAAAATATTATTGAAACGATCAAATAGCTCTCAAACAGCCCCTAAAATGGCATTTTCATCGTCCCTCCTTCTTGGAAACCAACTTGCATGTACATTCTGCAGCTAGGATTCATTAGTGAGTAAATACAGTTACAGAGTTATATTTCTTGCAGTACAATTATTATCTTTTTCGTACAATTAAATGTTTATATATAATTTAGCTAAATCTACATGCCGGATCTATTTTTGTGATGGTTTACTACCTGTTTTTCTCAAATACATAACAGAAAACTAAAGTAAAAGGGTTCATTTTTCCAAAGCTTTAACATCTTAAAGGTGGGGTAGGTAATTCTGGAGAAACCAGCTCGAGATCGCTAGAATTTGAAAATACACAGCCGGAAAAAATCTGCCACTTCCTTACAGAGCCCCTCCTCCAACACACACGAACGCGCACATGACCAATGAGGGCACGAGATAAGTTTGTGCACAGATGGAAGGCTGACAGGCAGGTAGGCCATCCAGTTATTTTAGCCGGGCCGGCTAAAATGATTGGTCGTGCTTTTTACAGTATTACGGCTTCCACAGATGACATTTTTTTATGGATTTTTTGTCAAAGCACTTAAAATATTCATTGCTATCGGGATGTTAAGAGCATTCCATGGAATATAACAAAAAGTGTATCTCGAGCCGGTTTCTCAAACTTACCTACCCCACCTTTAATGTCCTCCAATTATTGAATGACCCATAAATGCTTTTCTGCACGTTCACCCATAAACATTCAGCAAGGATACGACACGCATTCCCCTTTCTATGGGGTCTGTGATGAGCAGTCCTCTGGGGGCAAAGATCTTCTCGTTCTGCTCCTGAATGTACTTGGATATCTTCTTCAACACCTAGCAGACAGAAGAAAGATGAACAATTGAGTTAAAGCATCACAGAGATAGTTTGAAGTGCAATCTACTTTACTGACTACGGATAAGTACAGAAATAACCTTTTAAGCCTCGTCCTAGATAATAATGATGCGTCACGTTTGACATTGGCAGTCTGACCTTCTCATAGCGTGTCTCCATGCAGAGGAAGATGAGGTACGCTGTGGAGCAGGCCAGACATCCCTCCAGGTAGGACTGGCCTCCGATCTTCTCTGCCTCTGTGTAGTAATTATTCAGCGTCTTCACGGTGTCCTCAAACAGTTTCCGCTCAATCTGTAGACACAAACCAAGTCATGAGCAGCAGGGTAGGAACTGGGGAGGATCATTTTATGGCATTTCACCTTTGTTTGAGACTGAAAATGGAGATACAGACAGGACAGCTGTTGTGTTACACATTCATCTAAAGTAGTAGGTAGTAGGTATTCACAAGATACATACTTTTGATGCATTTGTTATTATTTGAATGTATAGGGATTGGTGGAGTAGTGTGGGTTTAAAAGTTAAAAGATGTGTGTAGAAAGGTTTGTATTACTGATGTAAAGCATCTCTTGATATAAATATGATTAAAGAGCTTAAAGGATTGTGTTTTTATTTCATGTCACAAATAAAAGCCCCCGATTGATTTACTGATTAAAATACAATAATAAGCACTTATTGCTTTGAATTAAGCAGCTATTTTCAATGTAATATAAGCTCACACAACATAATAATGAGAAGCTTTATCAAAATAAGGACTGCAATACAATAATAGATAAAGCATTACAGTGGTTTCAATCTAGTGCTATGATGGTTCCCAATAAACATTTAAATCCATTTATAATTGTAAGGGTTGCCTAGGATACAATTACAAGCCACCATGAACACTTTTTACATGTAATACAAAGTAACAGGTCCCCTCACCCTGCTCTCCAGCTCGGAAGGGAACTTGGTCTGAAACCTGCAGGTGGTCCCTTCGCTGTAGTCTCTCTGGATGAAGACCTTATTCGCCAGAGATGCACTGTGCCTCAACTCTTGCAGATTGTGGAACTGAGGAGGATACATCCCCCCCACACACACACACACACACACACACACACACACACACACACACACACACACACACACACACACACACACACACACACACACACACACACACACACACACACACACACACACACACACACACACACACACACACACACACACACACACACACACACACACACACACACACACACACACACACACACACACACACAGTAAGGTTTGAACAGGAGTATAAACAAACAAACCAAACAGTCAGATAGACAAAACAACAAAAGTATGTCTTTAATGAGTCTCTAAAGAGAGCTCCATCTCCCCGAGGACCTGTGCACACGCAATGTGTACAAACAGTGGGCGGTTTGGAAGTGCAGGATGATAGACGATAGGCAGACAAGGTGTGATCGATCACTCCGCGGCTCAATGTCTGCCCTCATTTCTGCCTTGTTGTCTGTTGGAGCAGAGCCCGGTATCGGACACACAGGGAGCAGAGCTTGCAGAAGACAGGACAACGTTTCACTACAGCTCACAACAGATCGAACAGGCGGAACAAGAGATGAGGCACACTGATGAAGGGCCATACAAACTCTTGGAATATGTTGGGCATGGGCCAGGAATGTTGATAACATTAAAGTGTATGTTGGATTAAAACAATTGTATAGCACATGATTTATTTATTTTTTAATCTGAGAGCACAGATGCAGGCTGGAAAAGCATAGAGGAAGGTCAGGGCGGCTTCTGTCCATGGTGCTGAACACTGTGTGTGTGTGTGTGTGTGTGTGTGTGTGTGGTGTGTGTGTGTGTGTGTGTGTGTGTGTGTGTGTGTGTGTGTGTGTGTGTGTGTGTGTGTGTGTGTGTGTGTGTGTGTGTGTGTGTGGTCACAGGATTAACAGGGCGTCTCAACAAGACAAAAACACCAAAACAGCTTAACATCGCCTGGGAAGTGATCCCCTGTTTTTGCCCTATTTCTGAGTCTATTAAGTACAGCTGACTTTGACGTTTCCTGCTAATAGCTTGCAGTGTTACAAACGCCAGAACACGTTCTTCATAAACGAAAACAGTCCTCGGCTCGGACGCCACTGGCATTTTAATGTAGGACACACACACACACACACACACACACACACACACACACACACACACACACACACAGCCGTCAGTAGTGCTTTAAGTGAGCCGCACAGTGTGGCACAGTTTCAGGCTACACTGCCCTCGTTCACCACGGTAACGGCACAGGTGTTATTCAAACGGTGAGCGGTTGTTAAGCCAAACCTCGACCGTAATGTGAGAGAGATAATATGACAGACTTACCTCTGTCGCCATGTTGCCATCCGCCGCCGTGGGGACGAGTCCCTGCCTACATGCGCGGAAATCGCTTTAGTGGGACACGCACGGGGACAGATTGGAGGAGTGGAGGGAGGAGGGGGGCAGGGGGGAAGGGCGGGGGAAGGAGAGAGAGGGGCGGGGCTAACGAAAGTACAGTAGGACCTAAACATGTGTCAACACTTGTTTTTGTGAATGTTGTTTAACATTTAAATGGTGTTACTCCACCTTTTTATAACTCAATTTCATGTTCTCTCACCAGTAGCAGCTACTCAAAACCTTGCAATATACTGCTCTTTATAAATACATTACATACTGTAAAAACTACTAATTTTGTTAATTTGAAATTGTTTTTGTGAATGCTGTTTAAACTTTAAATAATGATGAAATGTTGGGTTTGTTACTATGCCTGCTCCCCCTTAGCTCAATTTAATATTTTCTACCAATTGGCAAGTATCATAACCTTACAATATACTGCTTTATTTAAAGACATAAAATACTGTATAAACATGTTTTGTTTAATTCAAATTGCTCAATTGTTTTTTGTTAATGTTGTTTAAATAGTAGTACGATGTTGGGTTTGTTTCTATGCTTGAACCACCTTTTGATAGCTTGATTTCATATCCTGTGACCAGTAGCAGCTACTCAAAACCTTACAATATGCTGCTTTTATATAAAGAAAGAAATTGATATTGAGCAGAATTGAGTTCAGTGTATTGGTTCGGCCCTCCACCGCAGTCCCAGTTTCTCATGAGGCCCCTTTGGACAATTATTTGCCCACCCCTGGTTTAGGTCATATTAATTCAGCTTTTCCAACCATGAGTTTAAAAGACAATATTTGAACTAGTTATTCGAGTTACTCAAAATAATAAAGACCACTGATCTTTTCAAGTGTCCCCATAATCCATGACTGCATGCACAATACCAGGACCATGAAGATAGTGTAGACAGATGGAATTAAATTCAATTGTATTACTATTGCATGACATGTATGGGAGCAAATACTCTGCATTAAAGGACCGGAGTGTTGGATTTGGGGGACTTTAATGGCAGAAATGGTATGTGATATTTGTAAAAATGTTTTTATTTGTGTATATTTAAGTGAAAGTTAACAGCTTTGAAGATTGTATTTACAGTCTCTGAATACACAATACGTTTGGTTTTCCAAATGTAATTTACATTTATTTCAAACTGCAAAACCTGAAATAAACTGCTTCAAAGTAAAATATTCCAATTCCAAGAAGTTTGTAGAATTTGATTGTCAACACTTCTGTTTAGGTCGTACAATAAGGTATTCATTTGATTTGTATGGTTTTAATAATAGCCACTTTTTCTTTTTGAGTCAATACTTCTGCCAGAAATCTCCAAGTCAAAAAGACAATGACAGTTACTTTAAGTTATTGAAATCATCACAGAGTTTATTTTTTAATAATGACATATCTCATCCATAAAGTAGGGGCAATATATACAGACTTAATCATTAGGTCAAATAATAACTTGCACTTTCTGGAGCTTTAAATTAAATATATATTAGATATAGTAGAACAATGTATAGTAACAATTTGTATCTGATTACAATAAAAGCAAAAGCAAACTCTTACAATCATCTGTGTCTGCATCATGATTAAAACAACAGTTTTCACCACAATCCACATTTTTGGGTAATAGCGCCTCCACATCAATTCTTTCAAGTCCTGCTTTCAAGAGTGTGAGGCCTCACGATGATTTAAGCTGGCTGCTCAGTCTGTGTATTCAACTTCAATCCAGTTGGGTCGACTTTGATCCAGTTAGAGGAAAAGCCCAAGGTCAATGGATCCTCGAGCAGCTATTGACTTAAAGGATGCTGCTATACCCCCAAAATCTGACATGTCATTGCAGTGAAAATGACGACCAAAATGAAGCTCCAATTTGATCATTACAAGTAGACCAAGCTGGCCCACTTAAAACATCACAACCTGGTCATTGGCAACAAAGTAATGTGCTTCATTCCAGCAGGCCATGCAATATCAGTTTACCATCATATATTTACCATTATTGTATGTAGGGCTGGGCAATATATTAATACATATAGAGCTTTGTCTTTTCCCATTTTAAAGGTTGCATTGCAGAAATGATCTGAATGTACCAACTAGTTACTTTTTTGTTATTTGCCTTTACCCACATAGTCATTACATTAACATTACTGATGATTACTGATCAAAATGCTCATTGTTCAAACATTTTGTGAGAGCATTGATGGTTAATCCTATAATATCGTCTAAATATCGATATTAAGTGATTTGGTAAAAAATACTCTGATATATGATTTACTTCATGTCCTCCAGCCTTGATTTTATGGCATGCCATATGTATTACTCTTATGTCTTGTAAGCTCTTCTAGCTGATAGGAAAATACACATTGCACTCAAAGCCTGGGACAAACTAAGAGAAAACCACATGACTGTGTTGTACCAGCTGTAGGTCAAAGTGCATTGATGGACAGCAAACAGGCAAACTAGCCGCACACAGAATCAAAACCAAATGTGGAGCTTCATTTGGTCGTACAGTCCATTATTTTGTTCATCTGAACAGACCACATTCAAACTTTGCTCACACTGACACATGCATCCCGCTAGCCTTAGCCTTGTTCATAGAGAAAAGTCTCCCCCATAATTACAGTACAGTTAAACTGCTACACAGGGCTGAAGATATCAACATTCGAGTGGAAGTAACTCTATGGCGAGGCAAAGCATGTCAAAGCAAAACCATTATCAGCCTATCAACCCGACACCACTGGCCCAATTCTGGCCTCCGCTCTGCATGCTTTGCACTTCCCTCTGCTCAGCAAAGGGAAAATGTCCTTTGATTTTTGGAGCCATTGTGCTCTGTAGCAAGTCTCATTGATTCATAAAGGTCCAGTTTGCCATTGACAGTGAACATTTTACAACATATTACAGAAAATGTCCCATAAGCAACACAAGCAGCTAAGAAGGGGAGGAACTGCTGAGGGCAAGAGGGCTCCTTGACAAATATGAGTGCCTTAACTTGAAAATAAAGGCATTAGGGTTTCAGTAAATTGGAGGAGGGCTCGGGGGTCGAACAGTGCTTGGCCTCCAGCCGGCCACTGGGAGACATCTCATTGTAACTTGATGAGAGAGGAATTACAGGCAGCACAAACAAACACAGTCTCTCTCTGGGCCTCTGGAGCTGCAGAAGAGAAGACAATGGTAGAATAAGATAATAAGTCACGACCAATGGATGTGACGTGATGCAACTGCCATGCAATTTGAACAGTCTGTTGTATGTTAGTATTATAAAAATGTGTTTACATTTTCCCTTCTCACCTGTTGCCCCCATGCAAGATCTGAGCACCTTGAAGGAACAGCAACGGGAACAGAAGCTGTTGCCACAGTTACTGCAGCTCCTCTATAATACAAGGAGACATTGTGACAAGAATAAGATTAAATACATGTGATGATGACGAGACGCCTACAATATCTTCATAATTTCACAACTCTCACCCTTTTCTTCAGCACAGAGAAGACAGCATTGCAGCTAGAACAGTTGCCTTTGGAGAAAAAGACAGAGAGAAATACATAAAATGTGTCTTTTGAGACGGACAGATTCTTCCATTTCATTACTGATAGGTATAAATAGGATATACAAAAGTGCCTGAGTCAGACTGACCTGTGCAGGTGGTGGGGTAACGTTTGCGCAGTTTCTCTGTCAGTTTGGACACCTTGCTGCGTATTGGCTCGTTGCGGCTCAAGAGACCATTTTCAGAGATGGTGTCATACTCTGGAGTTCCGAGAGGCCCGTCATCATCCTCCTGTGGGAGAGGGGGGGGGGGGGGGGGGCGGACAAAGAAAATGCAGTCACATACTGTGTAATCTCAAGTTAAGTCTTTGGAAGGATGAAACCCTTGGCAAGAAACAGAGCCAAACTCAGCGGTAAGGTTTAAGTGGATAAAATGCAATGTGATTATGTTGTGCATTTCATCCGGTTTGAGTAATGGATGTAGGCAAAGCAAGATGATGGGAAGTCCTAGTGCCACTGCTGAGATTCACAAAAGCTGGTAAATACTTGGATTTACATACAAAATTAAATGTATGCTTATCCGACTGTACTTGACTTATCTGCCTAACACAAGGACACCCTAGGGAGACACAATTGCATCATTATGTCCTTTTAAAGCTGACCTTATTAATATACCATCAGGTCAGACATTAACTTATTTTAAATCCCTCCTAACAACATGCTTTTATAAACAGCCACATTTTCTATGCCTTACATGATTAAATATGCCTATATATAAAATGCTTTAATCATAACATGCTTTCATTAAAGAACACATTAAAGGGGCACTGATATGCTAATGTTCAGGTTCATATTAGTATTGAGTGTCTCTACTGTGACATGTTTCCCTGATTTAAAGCTCAAAAAGGTCATTGTCTTTCTCATACTGCCTTCTCACCCTCTGTCTGAAACCAGAGCCCAGTCTGCTCTGATTGGTTAGCTGCTGACTCTGTTGTGATTGGTCAACTGCATATAGATGTCCCGCCCCTTAGCAAATGATGTACAATGTGTTGGAGCAATAGCCAACAGAAGCACAAGTGTTACATAATGATGTCACTATGTTATGGAATTAGACAAATGGAAAACACAAAATACCTCTTTAACACTGCAACACTACATTTGTCAATTTAACTGGAATGGAATGAGGAATGAAAAGCTGATTTCACTAATATAATATGTCTCGTAAAATTCCAACCATGAATGACTAGATAGTAGATACTAATGAGAACCCGGTATGATGGGATTATTGGAGACATCAATTATAGGCCTGTTAATGATAATGCTACTATCACTATTATAACTCATGCCTCGGGGACAAACACATTAACAGATGGATTGATGGATGGGAGACACTGGGAAATCCACTTACCACTAAGACCAGAGGGGTTTCCTTATAAGGAAGCAGAACAACACATGAGAACAATGTTACCCACAGACACTGGTATTAACCATACCCAAAACCATGCTTCAACAGCAAGAAACACAACACAAGGTCCCCTCACACAACCACACATGAAGTCATTCATGTGTCAGGTAGTTCTTTAGTGCGACTTTACTGAAAACCGTGCATTAACCTCTACTAGAGAGAGGGGGGGGTGACACTAGACACTCACCTGCAGGTGAACTGAATGTTCCTGAGTTCAGAGGACAGCAGAAAGAAACGGGAAGTAACAGGACACACGTCAGAAGAGGAGGATTTTGTACACAATCATGGGAAGCGCCAACAATTCTGATTCAAATATTAAATTCATAGCTTTTTTTTTACCTTAATTTACCAGCAATGTTTACCATACTGGGGCTATAGAACATGTTCAACCCCAGTTATTAACAATATTAAGATATGAATTTCGTGAAGCAACATTTAAAATGAATCCTCTACTATTGAAAAAAAGATTTGCCGCGGCACTCCGTGTGCATCCTGATTGCCTGGTTTCTCTGCACCTTGATTTAAGTCTACCTGTTTCATGCCATTTTCATTTTATTTGCTGTAATGATTCTTTTTTTATCCATGTGTGGCTTTTGAGCATCTTCTTTTGTTCTCGCCAATGCATAAGATATACCAGATACATCCGTTTTTTTTTTATATTTCGCCATCACAACTGATAATGAAGAATTACAATTAGCAAGAAAAAATTCAGTGAATGTCATTTATAAAGCAAACTGATCTAAGGGATATACCAAACTGTGACATGATCAAATGCGAGAGACAATGTTGTTGAGAGTAGCATTTACCTCAATGGCATCCTTAAACTCATCATCAGGCTCTGCCTCCTCCGCTTCCTCCACACTGCCAGGAGACAGGTCCTGTCATCACACAAACACAAACACACTTAGCATAAATAAATATATAAATACTGGGCTGTTCCCGGGATCAGCACCTTGGACAGTGGTCGTGCTATAACTAAAGGATTTACATTACTCGTACGAGATAAATACATTGAGAGCATGGGATGAACTGCATAAGAGGCTTAAATTCATGGTTGGTTTTAATATGAATCACAACCACTAAATCCTTCAGTATTCAACCCACACATTTCTCCAGCGCTCTCACCTCCAGGCTAGTTGGTGTGGGGGTCTGGTCCAACAAGTGACCGTGCTCCTGTTCTTCACACTTCCCCTCTGAGGCCTGGCCCATGTGGAGCAGCTTCCTGAGGTCCAACAAAACTGCGGGATAAAAAACACTTTAGCTGTAATCTCTTAAATCATGTGTTCAGCGTTGCTCGATCCATCGGGGATGAACTGACCTCTGCAGAAGTCTCTGTTCCACAGGAAGGTGGCGCTGTTCAGCCCAGCGAACACCCAGCCCAGAGGAGCCACGTACAGCAGGCACGCCAGGACTAACATCGCTCCATAGAACCTGGACGGAGACATCAACAATGTCAGGTCACACTTAGATAAACATAAAAGTACCAGAACATCCTCACATGTGAGAAGCTTTAATATTGTAAGCAGCTATTGTAAGGAAGTAATAATTTAAGTACCATACCATTTGAGCTGCTAAATAAAGACCTTACACTTTATTCCCCTGCTTTGATTTTTTTAATGTATCATAATGCATATATTTGGCCTTTTTACTCTTATCTACATTTGTTTTATTTTGTTCAATTATATTCTGGTATATATCTTGTAATTATGATATGTTTGTACTTTGTATGCTAGTTATGGTACCTCATGGAATACAACTTACAGTTATGCTTCAAGTATTTTAAACTTAAATTATGACAACAACTACAAATGTCCATTTTCTAATGTCCACCTATGCTTATCCCTTATATCGTTTAATTTTCTATTCTCTTTGCTCTTTAAAGGTAGGGTAGGTAAGTTTGAGAAACCGGCTCGAGATACACTTTTTGTTATATTCCATGGAATGCTCTTAACATCCCGATAGCAATGAATATTTTAAGTGCTTTGACAAAAAATCCATAAAAAAATGTCATCTGTGGAAGCCGTAGCGCTGTAAAAAGCACGACCAATCATTTTAGCCGGCCCGGCTAAAATAACTGGATGGCCTACCTGCCTGTCAGCCTTCCATCTGTGCACAAAACTTATCTCGTGCCCTCATTGGTCATGTGCACGTTCGTGTGTGTTGGAGGAGGGGCTCTGTAAGGAAGTGGCAGATTTTTTCCGGCTGTGTATTTTCAAATTCTTGCGCACTCGAGCCGGTTTCTCCAAAATTACCTACCCCACCTTTAATGACTTTCCATTTCAGGTGTGTTTTTTTGCACTTTGTTTCAATGCTTCTGAAATGTTATGCTAAGCACTTGCCTTACTTCCTAGCCTTTGTTACTGTAGGTTAGTCCATGTAAATGTGACCTTTGACAACATCAATATAAAAACAAAGATTTGCCGATCTATCGTATCCCTGTTGAGTAATGTCTTCTCAACGACTGGTGTTATTGCGTGTGTGTGTGTGTGTGTGTGTGTGTGTGTGTGTGTGTGTGTGTGTGTGTGTGTGTGTGTGTGTGTGTGTGTGTGTGTGTGTGTGTGTGTGTGTGTGTGTGTGTGTGTGTGTGTGTGTGTGTGTGTGTGTGTGTGTGTGTGTAGACCTTGATGACGTGGTGTGATCGTCCCAGTACAGGACTCTGTAAAAGGTTTCTGCTGACAGGCAGGCAGAGGACAGCATGTCGTCCAAGTGCTTCAGCCTGGAGAAGACAGAAAACATGAGCATTCACAAACACAGTAGTAACATCAACCCATACGTGAAGAAACACCATGTACAAATGTCCCATGGACATATAACATGTAGGAACAAGCCACAGTTTCTTCCAAAAAGAGTAGTAGAAAAAAGTTTATTGATTGGGGACCCATTTTTAAACGGCTTTGCAAATGTTCTATAACATAAGAAATGGATAAACCAAATGTGTAAGGCCTCAAGGATATTCATTATTATTATTGTGTAAAAAAAAAAGGGAATTTGGGAAAATAAAGTTCAAGGAATACTTTACAGAGTTCCTAAGCATTTATAACGCTATAACAAACAAGCTGAACTGATAAGTACATTTTATGGTTTAACAGAAAATAAATAGGCAAATGTATGATAAACTTAAAGTAGTTTAATTACTGTTATTGTTTTCATAGCAAAAATACCAAAAAAGCTTCTTAAAGATAATACTGTAAATGGTATTAACTTTGTATTATGCGGTAGTAAACTGAATATTTTTGGGGTTTTAGGCTGCTAACATCTAAGAAAAAATAAAAAAATGTTAGAAGATGAATCTGTGATGAATATAATCCTTAGTAATTAGCCTTGCAGAACATAAACCCCCCCCCTCCCCTGCAGCCTTACAGGTCTTTGACTTCCAGCATGGCCTCCTGTTTGGTGAGGTGCACCGTCTGCAGGTCCCTGCGGTGCACGGCGTGATAGCGCATCTTGTGGAGCTCTGAATCTGAAGCTCTGCCCCCACACCTGTCCTGCAGGTAACCCAGGGCAGCAGGCAGCGCCACGGACACCACGCCCACTGTGATCCAGCCCACTGAGGCCAGAGAGGCAGACACAACAGCGGGTTAATAAATCATTCACAAGTCTTTTAAAGGTCTCCTATTATACTGTCTTTCATCGATATATTATAGGTCTCACATATAAACAAAACATGTCTCTGAAGTGTTTGGCTCCAAATACCAAACAGATCATTGCAGCATCCCATAATCCCCTCTGTTTCAGCCCTGTTTCAAAAGTGCTGATTCTCTGTGTGTTACTTTAGATGAAAATAAGGAGCCACTCCCCACTCCCCTCTGAGAGATATTTGGTTAAAAAGAACACAATGGTGCTCTAGGAGGAGATTCAGGTGATAAGGTGGGGGTGTTACCTAATGGTTAGCTAATGGTTACACAAGCCAAACGATTATGACATCATAAAGTGGCCAAAATCTGATCAGCTCATTGTCAGACAGGTTTTTATATAAATGGATCAGGACAAAAAGAGAGAGAATCTCTTTACACAGAGGGGACACATGTTTATGTATAAAAGACATGAAAAAGTGGATTTTGCACAATAGGTGACCTTTAAATCCCCAAGCAAAAGCTTCATCAATATTAGCACCGAATGCCTCATCTTACCTTCAGTAATAGTGCAGAAGAAGACATTTAGGAACAAACAGACAAAAAGAGAGCACAGGGGCATCTTCCATCTGAGGGATACAAAAGGCAGATATTGAGTTTAAAATGTTCTTCCTGCTGCTCATGGGGAAAAGCGATTTGTTATGCTCAAATAGGCTACACACACACACACACACACACACATACACACCCGAGCAGGAAGCGGGTCACCTCCACAGCATCTGCAGCTGGTTCTAGAAACAGAGCCATCCTCTTATAGGACACAACCATGTTGAGGAGGTCAAAGTTCTGAGTGCACCGCGGGCTCCCCAACTCAGAGGCATCTGGAGACCCGGGGGTCTCTTTGGATAGAGTGTGTGCCATCTCCCCCCCTTCCCCTGCACCACGTGAGGGGTCCTGGGACACGCCCTGCATCGTCTGTACACAGTGAGGAAAAGAAGGCAGGGTTTAGAGGGTGAATTGACAGAGAAAAAGGCAACAAGATTCCTAATGTCACAGCCTGCTAAAGAGATATACACAAACACATGTCACTGTTCGGGCCCAATGAGAAGAGAAAAATAGAGATTGAAACAGTCTTTTCTTTGGGAAGGAGTGTGGTGGCATCAAGCCTTGTTTAAAGACCTCTCAAGTCACACTCAAAACTCAATTAAAATGACAGGTCAATTTGGTTTATCACAGGCCATTGAGACTAAAACATTTGATTGCCTGAATAAAAAACAACTTTTGAGGAATATTTGCCATCTTTCATTTGATCGGCCACTTGGTGTTGATGTTAAATGTAATCATTGCTCAGTGTGTGCCATCTTGAGTCAAAATGTTTCCCTGTCCACAGAGCCTTTATGTACCAGGTTGCACAGTCCAGCAGTGTCTCAGTCAGTAGGGGCTTGGACTGGGAGCCGTAGAGTTGCTGGTTCAAGTCCCCGACCAGACCTAAATATGGAGTGTGGACTGCTACTTGGAGAGGTCCCAGTTCACCTCCTGGGCCCTGCCGTGGTGCCCTTGAGCAAGGCACCGGACATCCCCCCCCCCCACTCCCATTGCACCCCGGGCGCTTTACAATAGCTGCCCACTGCTCTTAGTACTAGACTCCTGGTCCTAGGATGGGTTCAAAGCAGAGGACAAATGTCACTGTGTGTGCTGTGTGACCATTAAAAAGGGTTTCATCCCTCCGATTCTATTGTGCAAGCTTCTGACGTGCCATATCCTCCTGCATTTCTTTGACCGTTTGCTCTGGCTGCAATAAATATGAATGAATACCCAAGGCAGCCAAAACTGTAAAAGGTATCATTGTCCAGTACACTGATATTTTGGGAAGTAATTTTCGCGGTTGGAAACCTACATAGTAACAATTCAAGCCAACTTAAAACAGGTTTAGGAAGTTCTGTTTTGGAGCTGCAATTGGAGAATGCCCCCTGACTAACCTGAGGTAAAGACTTGAAACCTGTAATGGTCTGTAGTTCCTTCTTGTCTCCAACTACGTTAATGTTACCTCAAATAATAGCAGTGGCTAATGGAAAAAAACAGATTTTCCAGCTACTCACACATCAACATAGCATGTACTGAGGAATGTATTGCTTCATTAGGCTACATTTTTCCATCAACACTGATTTGGACATCCACACAAGCGGTGGCCCTTTTCCCCTTGAACAGAATGTTGTAGCAGTGATGTTGAAGTGTTCTCCAGGGTGTGTTAGGTAGGGCTACAGGTGCAACACAGGCCGTGGTGGCATACTGATCATTACACAAAAGCAAGACTATAGAAACATGCTGAAATAGAGTGCATGCAGCATACTATGTGGTAGGAATTATGTTAAATGAGGCTAATGATCTAACAACAGCAAAGGTTTTTCACAGCTTGAATGTGTCAGCTTGGAGACACAAAGCATTAAACTGTCAATTTATGCATGCTAATTTTCAACTTTGTACTGATTATTGTGCTGCTGCAACACCAGAATTACCCCTTTGGAAATCAATAAAGGCTAATCTTATCTGTCTTAGCACTTAACACAAGTATTCAGAACCTTTTACGACAAACATGTATACATATACAGCATATGTAAAGTACACTCCATCCCTAGCCATCTCTCTTTTGGTGATATAGGTGACAGTGTGCAGCTCTCAGTGCTGCTGTGGCCTGTCAGATGCTGTCAGATGCTGTCAGATGCTGTCAGATGCTGTCAGACAGGAAGGTTAACTTGGCTCACTGACAGAATAATAATAGAGATATTATTGTAGGTGCAGCCCAGTCGATTTAGGAAGCTAAAATGACATACCGCGGGCTGAGTGTCCGACAGCAGCCTGTGAAGCAGCAGCTGAGCTCAGGCGGAACTAGCGAGTCCCACCGACATCTTCAGCCCGGAGGAAGGAAGCTCTTCGCCGTTCATGACAGCAGCCTGCCCTCCTGCATGAACATTAACCTGTCAAAACGAGGCGAATAGTTTAACTGTCCCGTTGACGGGTAACGCAGGTAGTTTGTTTTGCTGCTTATCCTTGCTGGCTTTGTTATCTCTTTCCTGTTCCCTCAGTACGTCCGCTTCCTTGTTTAATCCAGGCCCGAGTAATCGATGGCAGAAAAGACGCATATGTGCAAAGCAATCGATCATAGAGTACAATTATTTTTGGATGCAGAGTTTACCTCAATATTTTCATTACTAAAACATCAGTTTTAACTAAAGACGGTATACCTATGAGTTTAAGTGGTGTGAGCTTTCCTAAAATCACACATTGTGCAAGCTCCTTTTAGTGGTCAGGACGTACATAAAGTGTATGTTGGAAAATAAATCAAAATGGCTATCCAGTCAGTGAACCTTCGTAGCAATTGTTTTTATTCTGATCATTTGGCAAATTAGTTATGTAAAAAGGCAAGAAGAAAAAAAAGTGTAGCAGTCCCATTACATGAAGGACAAATACATGCATCTGATATAGTATTTTTTTTTTATTACAATTAGGCTACTCCAGAAGCAAGAAGTATTCATATGCAAATGTTTGTTCAATTTAAAAAGTTTAACTAAACGATATTAAATGTCCCCTATTCCCATATATGTCCCTTTATACTGCAGTTTCAACATCAATTTGCTTATTGGACCATGATTGGCTTTCTCGCTGTGATGTTATAAAATATTTATGTAAGTATGTGTACATGTACCTTAAACTCAAATTGAATGTGAGTACAGAGAACCTGGAATGTAACAACGAGCAAATCCCATTGCTGAGCAGAAGTAGACTTAAATTATTAGCAATATAATGCCTTGTTAAAGGAGTGAGGCAGTTTCATAGTAGCACAGCTTGAGGACACTTCAACATGGCAGAGAGGAAAGTTGTCATTGACGGAGAGAAACACATTCCAACACAGCAGAAAGTAATTCCCCTGACAGTTTAGCTGTGATAAAGGGTTGAGTTTACAATTTAGAGCTCTGTTTTCACACCTATGCAAATCAAACCTTCAACTTAGAGAGATTCTCCGTGAGGGAAAGAGACATTTGATTATGCAGGTTTTATGAATACTTGTTTCTGACTGAGTATGTTTTGTGAGTTGAACATGTGTTGCATTTGGGTAAATGTCAATTATAAGTAATAACGGCAAATGTGACCCTCTGTCTCAACACCTGCATAACTCACATTTACCAACAACCATATATTTTATAATAAGATTGTGATTACACAGTTTGTGATATGTTTCGCCCTCTCCTGGCAGTCTGAGTGTCTAAGACTCCAGAGATGCTATTTTTTTTACTTGACCTTGATACATCTCATGCCATTCTTGGCTTGAATATACCTTCTACCTCTGCTTAAAATCAAATCTTAAATTTGAATTGTTGTCCATAGTTTCCATGAAATTATATCAAGAGACATCAGTGAAAAAAACAACTTTAAAAACAATACTTGTTATTAAAAAAAAAAAAAATGATTTAATAACTCATGAAACAAGTGGAGTAGAGTTACACTGAAAGGTTCCAAACACTTCATATAAATAAGTGTCTACTGAGCTATCGTACGCAGTTGTGGCTGATTGTACTGTTACATTTTCAATACATTGTATTTCTACTCGTTATTTTCTACAAATGAGAAGACACTGATTTGTTGAACATCACTGAAAATACAGCTAATCGTTTTTGTTTCAGTCAAAGAATAATCTATGGCTTGACTTCAATATGATACACTTGACAGTTCTTATCAATTAAACTGATCCTACTTTCTGGTTGAGAGCTCTTAAAAAAAATGGGATCTCAGAGGTAAGACCTGTTAGATAAAGTTTTGACTAATGATGATAAAAATGTCCCCCAGGTTTCAGTTAAGACTAAATATGTGTGCCATAAATATGTAAAGTATCTGATAAAATATTACCCACTTTTCACTTTTGCACAAAAATGATTTGACCATTTAAAAATTGCTTTGTCCATGAAAACTACTGTAGTTGCTTGCTATGTGATCGCTGGTGGAATTTAAGCCCCCCACAGTTCCTGAAGGACTTTCCACACTGTCCGCAGATGTAAGGCTTCTCTCCTGTGTGGATGCGGAAGTGCCTGGTTAACGCCCCGGAGTGACGGAAACACTTGGAGCAAACCGAGCATTTGTACGGCATCTCTCCTGTGTGGATGCGAAGGTGAGTCTTGAGGTTCTCCAAGCGGTTGAACTCTCGGTTGCACTCAGTGCAGCGGAAGGGGCTGCAGCCCGGGGGGAAAAGCTGCAGTTTGGGCCTCTTGTCTCCATCTACCGGCGGATAGCAGTGCTGAAGCCTCAGCTGGCACTGGCTGTGGTGCCGCCTTAGCAGGCTGGGCATGGCGAACGACTGGCCGCAGGACTTGCAGGCGTAGAGGTTGGTGACGGAGTGGCCGAGGTTGCGACTATTCCTCCTGTGGACATAACCCTGTGGGGGGGCTTCTGGGATGGGAGCTGGTTCTGCCAGAGGGAAGATGTTTGGTAACTCTGTGGAGAGAGATGCTAAGAGATTAGTGGTCATATGAGTTTCAAACTTTTTTATTCACTTTAATGACATTTATATTTAAAAACTAACTTTTCCAGTCACAGATAATATGATAATATGAAGTGTCCACTTTTTTTCTATAAAATTTGCCATAAAAATACTCAAATGCATTAGTTTGAGTCTATAATTTATCCCACAGTTTTATCCCACAGGCCATAAGACTACTTAACGTCTGAGCTTGCACTATTTTTATTCTTATTATTTTATGTCTTGTAATTGCATTAAGGAACCTGTGACCAACGTTTTTAACTCGTATAAACAACTACACTGTGGTTGTTTTGAAGTCTAAATGCCAAATTTGAAGTCTAAATGCTGACCTTTAGCAATTGATTGCACGGAGATGATGCAGTAGGGCTGTGCAATTAATCGTATTTTAATCGCAATTACGATTTTGGCCTGCCACAATTACGAAAACAACATAATCGAAAAAAACGATTATTTTGCTTTGCTAGGTTGTGACATATTTGATCTAATTTATTTTAGTCTAATTTATTTTTATTTATCATATTTATATATGTTTAGTAGCTTGTTGAAGTGTGCTCCAAAATATTTGTTGATCTTGTTTATTGGTATTTATTATTTTGATATCATTTATTTTTGTATTGGTTTTTCAGTTGAATTATACGTTCAGGGTAATCAACAGTTAAAAAGACACTGTTCAAATTATTATTTGTATTTGTTTTAAAGTTCAATAAATGGATGTTTTCAAAGTCAATGAATAATCGTATTTAATAATCGTGATATCAATTATTGACCAAAATAATCGTGATCATGATTTTTGCCATAATCGCACAGCCCTATGATGCAGTCTAAATTGTCACATGAATATAATGCAAACTGGCTGATAACATAATGTTTGTAGAACTCATCCATTCTACAAAGGCAGTAAATAATAAGGCAGGGGTCTAAATGGCCGTCAAATTAAACATCAGTATGGGTATATCTTTTATTTTAAGTGCACTTAGGTCGAAAAACTGTTTTAGAGGAAAAACAAAAAGATAAAGAATATAATAACAAAATATATATCTCATATCTGAAGAGTTGGCCCCACAGGTAGAAAAAATTAAAATGTTGTGGTGTATTCTGCGCTAATTGTTTTTCTTCTTACCCTGAGCCAGTCTGGTGCAGGACAGAGGAGCGTTTGATTCGACGATCTGTCCCTCCAGCACTTCTGGTTTACACTCCACCAGCATTTCAGCCTGGATCGCTGACATGCAGTCCGGGCTGAAATCCTCCACTTTCATTGAGTCCAAACAGAAGGCTGAATCGTCTTCCCCCTCTTCTAGGATCTCCTGCTTTATTGTCACATTGTCTAAACTAGACTCTTCATCCACACTGGGAAATAGTGGCGAGTAATGAGCGGTTTGTTCTCGGCATGGCTGGTTGATACTTTCTACCCTTACCAGACGGGAGATCTCATCACTGACTTCTGTAAACAAGAAGATCAGCAGTGAGCAAAATTACATTAGACATGTTACTGTGTTATTTACTTGAGCACAATTTGTAAACTCTTAAAATGTTCAAATAAAAGGTTTGATTTT
This sequence comes from Trematomus bernacchii, assembly GCF_902827165.1. Lineage (NCBI taxonomy): Eukaryota > Metazoa > Chordata > Actinopteri > Perciformes > Nototheniidae > Trematomus > Trematomus bernacchii. The sequence continues at coordinate 1,672,975 of NW_022988066.1, read as the reverse complement.
TATAGATTACAGATTTTTTATATTTACATTTTGTTTGAAAGGCATTAGAGTACATTGCAAAGTTTAGACGCTGCATTCTCTTGGTAACAAATTAACCAAAATTCTCCTAAAAACATTTGTATTTTAAAGATGGTGTACATGAATTACTTAAACTAATGTGACCCACATTTAATTTAAATGTTATTGTACCTAATATATAGTCATTATACATTTCAAACGCATGTGATTACAATTCAGCAAACAAGATTCTGATAAATAAAATATTTTAAAAGAATGTTTGAACAAAATCCACTATTATCTGTGGTGCCTTTTCTAATTGTCTTCTTCTGTGATGTTTACTTTCACACTAAAACAGTAAGAGTTGGACAGTGTTACTATGGTAACGCAAAATGCTGAGAGCACATTTCCAATACGGTCTAAAGCTGAGTTAATAAACGCAAAAACAGAACTGGTCCATCTATTTTCTCAAAACTTCTACAAAGTATTACATTTATAAATAAGTGAATTCCTCATGATGGCAGCTTTAGTCCTTGATACACCTACTTAATTTAGCACATTTATTTGATAGAGGCTTTCATCCTTTTTTATTAATATTTGATTGATTATAAAGGGCCATGTTCATGTCATACTGCAAAATGAGTCAAAAAAAGTCAGTCCCATGTGAACATACAACATCTTTTCTGTGTCACATCATGTTAGGCAATCATGTTCTACTTTACCTATACAGGTAGAGTGGTAGGAAATGAAAGCAGCTACCTACCTTCAGTAAAGGCAAGCAGGCAGGCAACAGCTCCTCCATCATCTGCTCTCTCTGAGGCTGCTTCACTGACATGCTGAGTGTTTGAGTCACCTGATCTCTGCTCCTCGTGTGTTGACTGGGGGTCAGGGAGCTGGTGTACACGGCTGTGAGTCTGACCTACTACAGGAGCATGACCTTTGACCCCAGTGCCACTAAACACGATGTCCACATTGGGATTAGAGCTTTTCTGGTTGCATTTTAGGTGAGGTGGCTGATCTGTGCGGCTTGTGGCGTTCAAGTGCTGCTTGGTACGAGGAGAGCTACCACCTCTTTCCTCCAGCTTAGCTTCAGCTCTCTGCAGTCTTTGTTTGAGTGACTCGTTCTCTCGTTGTATCTCCGCATAGGCATCTCCTGTGGCCTCACTTACGAGCTTTGTCACCTCTCGAACTGCGATTTCCACAGCCACTTCAAACGCGCCATGTATCGCTGCCACAAGCTCCTGTTGCAGAGATAGAGCCGCTTCGGATCCGGTTGCTTTCAGGCGCTTCTTGGCCCCTGCCAGCTGAGGCTTCATGGTGCATTCAAAGGCAGTTTAACCCGGTGCAGGGATGTTGTTTTATTAGGAAAATCTCCTTTCGGATCACTCGATTTCTCAGCTGTAGATTCCTTGTGGCGATACCTCCTGACCTGTTTGTGAGCACCCACTTCCGCCGACAGCTTCTGACACCTACTGGTGCAGAGGCGCAACTGCACCACACACACACACAGCCCCCCACACAGGCACGTGCAGAAGATGGGGGGCACGGGCCCAAATTCAAAAAGGGAACCCTGGCGATTTCTGTTACTTTCATATAAATCTTTTCCTGGAATAGATAATTTTGTGACAGTTTTAATGCATATTAAAAATATATGTATTCAAAATAGTACGGTGGCCGGCAGGTGCAAACGCTGAACAACGGCCAAAAACGCATACATAAGCAGGAAACACCTGCAAATAATGAAATTAAAAACAAACAAACCCTGAAAACAAATACAACAAAAAAAAACGCTGCATTTACAGAAATGATGCAAACTAAATACAACACACAAACCCTGAAAACAAACGCAACAGAAAAACGCTGCAAATACAAAAACGACATGCAAAGTCAAAAACACATACAAACCCAAAAACACATACAAAAAAAAAACATACCGGAAGTGCTCCGCCACCAGGCCTCTAGGGGCGCGCTACGTGGAACAGATTGATGTCTGACCAGACCATGGATGAATAATAAGAAGGACCAGACAGGGGGTGTTTCTCAATGTCGAGGAAGGCTGCTCCAGAGCCACTATTTCAAGCATACTACGGCCCAATCCCAAACCACTCCCTCGACCCTACCCCTCCGTGACGGAGTGAACTCCGTCTGTAGCCACACTCGCAGCTGAATGAGGCTCCCTCCTGTCAGATGGAGGGAGTAAATACAGCGGCAAGCTTTGGGACAAACTCCCCTCTCTCCGGCAGAAACAGGAAATGCCGTAACTGTATGTAACAACGGTTTCAAATCAGCATCTCTTAGACAAAAAATGTAAATTAATAACTCAAATAAAACTCCAAACATCTTTCATTGTGTTATTTTTTTGTAAAGCTCTTTTAGTTTTAAACCTGATGTTTATAAGCTTCTTAGTTTTTGCAACAGTCTGAAAAAATACACAACTTTATAATAAAATGCACACATTTACCTTTTTCTAGACTAAACACAGGTAGGATCCTAAGTTACAAAAATATGAGGTTATCATGAGGTTGTTAACATCGCAATTTATCAGTGGATGTTTGCTGGAACTACTTGTAAACAGCGTGTTTCTTGACGGACACACACAGCGTTGAGACCGGTCAGGTAGAGACCGGTCTCCAGTCAGCACCGCTGCAGACTCGCTGTTTGAGGGCTTGATAGCCCACTCCCCCTCCACACCGCTCCACACTCGTTGGTTTGGAACAGCACTTAATGTGGCAGACCCTCCGCGCGAACGAGCAAACGGAGGGGTAGTGTGTAGGGGTAGGGTGTAGGGGGCGGTTTGGGATTGGGCCTACGTCATCGAGTGCCGCCGAAGGACTGTTCCAATGTCCAGCACTTGGAATTCTACCGAGGCCGGCGTACTTCGTAGCGAGAAATTTCGAGGCTGAACATGTGTAGACTCGGCGGTCTTAAAATCCCCACAATGCTTTGCACACGGACCAATTTCCAAATCTTTGGCGGAAATCATGCTCCATTTAAGGCGGGGCCTCACACCTGTTAGCCTGTTCCACAATTCTTCGTTTTCCGAGGCTATGAAGGATTCTTGCCTCGCTTCTGAAGCAAGTGACTCGGAGGTACATGTGCTACCAAGCAAGCGTCCTCGACATTGAGAAACACCCAGAGAGAACGAGCAAGTGATGGAAATCGAAGCCGGAGGAAAGAAAGTTGATTTAAGTGGACAAAGTCGATATATAAGAAGGTACGTTTTGTTTTGTTTTTATACAAAGAGCGTCATATTTACGCAGCTAGCGTTAGCTTGTTTGGTAAAAGAGCTTGCAAGAGACAGCATTGTGCACCTAAATGTAACTCTTGATATCATATAGATATAGTATAGGTGCTACGAGAGGAGTTGGTTTATTGTGCCCCAATGTAAATCCTAATGTGAGAGTTAAAAGGACGCTCAACAATATAATGTACATCTCACACAAATGTTGTGTTTCGATGTAATCCTTTCTGATTTATGTCAATGTAATAATTCAGGATTCAAACCAACATTTGATGATAGGTACAGACGGAGGGGAATAATTATTTTAAATGTTATACTTGTATCAATCATGACACTTTTTTTTTTCTTAGGTTACACTGGAACATCTTCAAGTGAAGAGGACAGTGTGGTCCATGTCAATTTGCCATCTGGAGACAGTCCCCTTTCTGACACTGTGAGGCTGACAAGTGAGCGGCCCGACCAAGTAAGGAGGCAGAGGCAGAACGTCCTGATACAACCCGGTGTGGGAATTTATTCATCATTCGTACATGGTTGACAACATCAATATCCCCATATGACTGTCTCCAACACTATCCCTCTCCTCAATGAGCCTAACATGCCACCCTTTATAGGCCAATCAATTGGACCGTACCATCAAAAGGGGTGGCATGTGCAGAGATGGTTAGCTCAGATAAGGAAACCAGTTAAATAACAATAAACATTTAGTTGAGAATAACAAACATCCATTAATTAAATTATCCCTCATTAATGTATGAAAAGAAAAATATTATAAACCAACAAGATCAATGTACATGATATAAAACCACCCCTGCCTCCATCCTGCTCTTTTAACCCCATCCGGAACGATAAAAGAGGGTTCGCCGCTTCCCCGGGGACTCTTTACGGTGACGGACCTTGGGACCGGAGACGGGGGCCCGTTCTCATGTCTTCAAATGTCCCTCCTCGACTCCCCTCCTCGACTCCTATCCTCGAGACTTAGTCCCGCCCACAGGAGATGCGAGCGGAGGAGCCGAGGAGGGGAACCGAGGAGAGAGGAGGGGAAGCAGCAGGCGGTTAGAGAAATGAGAACTCCTCTCCTCTGAGCGGTCATTTTAAAGAGACGTCCATTAATGATGACAGGAGGCACAGCAGCCCTCTGTCTGATGGACAGATGTGTTCATGACGACTTATATATTTACTTTTAATTCATTCACAGTGCGGTATAATGAGACAATAACAGGCTACAGATGCGGACATACACACAGACACACAGACACACACACACACACACACACACACTGTGTATTTCGAGAAATGAGATGTCCTTCAACATGGCGCGCTAAAATTCATTTCCGGGTCACTACCGGAGGACCGAGGAGTCGAGGAGTCGAGGAGGGACCATATATACAGTCTATGGGAGGGACATTTGATGACATGAGAAAGGGCCGGGAAAACAGGTGGAGATGAGTGTTATGATGTTAAAGGTCCCATGTCATGGCCATTTCTACTGATCATATTTCCATTGTTGAGGTATACTAAAATAGATTTATATTGTGCAATTTTCCAAAATCACATTGGTTTCTCATACAGCATCTCTGTATAGTATGTGTATTCACTCTCTGTCCTAAACGGCTTGTTGGAGCTCCTTCCCCCCCCTACCTATGAGCCCAGTGGCCGTCTGCGAGACAGCGAGACACAGCGAAACCCAGCCGAAACCAGCCCGAACACACACACACACCCACAGCCTGGCTGGGAGTTTGTGTGTGTGCTCAGAAATAGGCGGAGCTGCAGCTGAGAAAAGATTGAGTGTGTGAGTGTGTGTGTGTGAGGAAGTCACAAGACTTAACCTAACGGCTACGCGGACGTAACGTAACGGCTCCACGGATTTGTCGATTTGGACCAATGGGTCCATTTGGGTATGGGCACGTCACTGTACCCAGGAAGAAAACAATGGAAAAAGAGAAATCTCCAACGAGGCGTTCTGGGGCAGCATAGACAGGTATTTTCTGTGTTAGAGTTTTACTCGCTACAGGGTGTACTTTGAGGGTTTGTGACTTTGCAGACCGTTTACATGCAGAAAAACCTTCATAACACACAAGGGGACGGGTAATAACCGGAAAAGCATGACATGGGACCTTTAACTACTGCAGCGATGTTATGACAAATTGATAACCGAAATGTATATTGCTTAGTCTAATCTAAACATCTAATGAATTCCTAGAAACGCTAATCACATTTTGTTCACCCATAGGTTGGCGTGCCAATCCAGCCCCTGACATTAAGGATTAATGTGTTCTCATACTGACGTCAACCATTCAATAAACGGGTTTGAACGCCACACAAGCTCTTGTCCTCTTTTATATCAAATGCTTCCTGTGCAATGTTTTACCGCGGAGCAAATGAATATACTTCGCCAATAGTGAAGCTATATAATACGTAACGGAGACTGAGATCTACGGCCCCAGAGATCACCTCCGTTACAGACACCTTGGTCAGTTTGGATTTATCGTGGCATTTATTCTTAATTAAAGTGAATTTATTTTATTTCAGTCAGTCATTTGTGTGTATGCAGGTGTGGTACATTCAAAATGTTCCTAAAGTGAGCACTCCAAGAATCGACAACAGTTTGCCAGAGTAAAATAAAACATTGTCAACATATTATGTTGTGCCACAAGAAGCAGAATGTTTTAACAGTAGTAGTTTGAATATATTTTTTGTTTACCTTTATCAGACCTCTCAGGCACCCACAACCAGCGTCTGATCGGGTAAGACAAATTAAAAATGTAATAATGCCATGTAGGTTTGAATTTGTGAACATTAAATCAATAAATACCTTTGTGTGCTAATGACATTGTCAATGACAAATGACAATTAGATCAACTGCACTTATTTCTTAGGTAAAAATAGGATGGAGCACCAACCCCATTCCAGGAAGTGGTCCAATCTGCCCCGGGTCAGAACAACTTCTATAGGTAAACGATGTTGACAGTTGCATCGTGACACAGTTGTTTGGTGTGTATCTTTATTTTTACATTTGTTTGTTTGTATGCCTCCAATCACAGTGGGTAACATTGCCAGGAAGCAGAAAAATTATACTTTTATACATTTCCAAATGACACCCACAACATCTTACATCTTAGTGAAGACTCATTATGCAGATTGTTCCATTTCAGAATAATATATATTATATGTTTTAATTATAATTATTGCTGCATTAAAGTGTTTATCAAAGCTGGTAACCAGAGGTGAGAGTAACTAAGTATATTTAGTCAAGTACTGTACTTAAGTACAATTTTGAGATACTTGTACTTTACTTAAGTATTTACATTTTATGCTACTTTGTACTTCTACTTCACTACATTTCATACGTAAATCGTGTACTTTTACTTAACACCTTAACAAATTTGGATTAATGATGTGAAATATAATCAACACTTAAGACTTTAGATAAACCTGGAGTAAATTCACAAGCTACCCTGCAGTAAACAAAGTCATTAAAACTAGCTGCACCTTTACCAGCTCTGATAACACTTTACAGTTGTTCTCGATTGCTAACACACAAAAATTATACATAAAGCACAATCATTTTTAACTAACACTCAAAGAGCAAAACATCGGCTCAAATCTCCAAAACTCTAAACACGTTTTCAGTTTTTCACACAATTTGCAAATCAACATGGCACTTTTTGCAAACCACTGCACATGTTTCTCCACGTAAGACACAGGAATCTGACATAAAGTCACGTGTTAGCACATACATAACACTGATATTCAAAATGCCTCACACATGGACCAATAATCAAGAAACACGTTCCACCTGACCAAACACCTGATTGCATAATTGTTGGCTCATCAATCAGAATGTTAGCACTATAAAAAGACCACAGGTGAGTACTTTCTTACTGCAACAATGGACGCCAACATGGAAGCATGAGCAAGAGGAAGAGGAAGAGCTGGGCTGAGAGTGAGAGGAGGAGGAAGAGTACTCTCTAATGAAATGAAATGTTATCAAACATGGTTTGACGATGAGAGGCTGGACAGAGGGTTCAGCCTAATCTAAGCCGATTTACTGTTGCCTCTGTAATCCGGACACTTAGACTTGAAAACAGGTTACCAGTTTTCAGCTCTGCATAGTTCATGATATATCAGTGCTTATATCTGTTGTGTGAAACGTATTTACTTCATTACTGTAATTGAATTGTTGGCATGTTGCATACTATAACTGCACAAAACATCCTGCACAATTTACTGTGGTTAACTTACTTTTATGCAACACAGACACTGACCAACCACTATATCTTTGTTGTTTATCTGAAGGACTGAGAAACAAAGAGGTGCAGGTGGAAGGCTAAGGATTTCCTATGAGGCACAGGAAGCAGCAGTTACAAACTGGGTTTTGGCAAACAATGCCATCACACTAAGAGAGATCTGAAGCATAGTCTATGTGCTGAGATGCATGTTGCACAATGTTATTTTTGAATAAAATGGGATTTATTTTTCATTTCTTCATTTACTGTATTTCTGTAAACTCAAGCCATTTTTCTCTGCAGAAACCTCTATGTACAGAGCATAGCCCATAAAAGATGAACGTGCTTTAGATTATGCTCAGCAGTGTGTAGTTGGGTGGCCAAACAATCTAGTATTATGAAGTGTGTTAAATTTGGTGCAAAAGTTTGCATTTGGTAAGTGTTTATGTAGTTTTGAGTGCAGTTCTTCATTTAGCAGGAGAAATGAGGTGTTTTGCACTTTGGGTGTGGGGTTTTGTGAATTGTGTTTAGTGTTCTGGAAACTGAGCAATTAAAAAAAAAATGTAATCAGTTTAATGAATCAATTATAATCACATCATATATATTATTCTGAAATGGACCAATCTGCATCGTGAGTACTTTTGGTTCTTTAAGTATATTTTGATGCCAATACTTTGTAACATTTTCAAAGCAGGACTTTTACTTGTAACAGTATTCCTACATCACTCTGGTACTTGTACTTTAAAGGTGGGGTAGGAAGGTAATTCACTTCAGAAACACTTTGTTATATTCCATGGAATGCTCTTAACATCTCGATAGGCAATGAATACATTAAATGCTTTGACAATACATAAAAGTCATCTGTGGAAGCCGTGGTGCTGTAAAAAGCACGACCAATCATCTGAGCCGGCCCGGCTAAAATAACTGGATGGCCTACCTACACTGTCAGCCTTCCATCTCGTGCCCTCATTGGTCATGTGCGCGTCCGTGTGTGTTGGAGGACGAGGGGCTCTGGAAGTCTGAAGGAAGGCGCAGATTTGTTCCGGTTGTGTACTTTCAAATTCTAGCGCACTCGAGCTGGTTTCTCCATTCTCACCTACCCTAACACGATATGAGTATTTGTCCCACCTCTGCTGCCAGGTAAGGACACAAATAGAAACAAACTGACAACGTGAAATTGAGAAACATTTTTATTATGTTTACAAAATATCAGGAGAGGTTCAAATAGCATTTTTGACATCAGGAAGTCTGGCTTTAACACATGTAGGTAAACTGTGCGTTCATGGCCTCATCCATTAGCCACGGCTTTTATAATAGTCCAAGTGCGCAAGTATCCATCCAGAAGGCCCGAGGATGGTCACAGTCATCACCGTCAGCACGAACATAGATTCCTGCGAGAAAAGAGACATTTCACTTGCACAATTTTGTTTTTAAAACTTCGTCAGCTACACTTTAAAGGGAGGACAGTTAGCATGTAGGTCACTGAAAAACGTATCAGGGCTAATTTAGCTAATTTACCGCAGCGCCGATCTTATCTTTCGGTGGTTTGGACTTGATATACGTTGCTCGTTGTCTAATCATCACATCTGCTCGGTTAGCAAGAGTCCATCGAGCCCTCAGCAGTCCGGCAAAAAGTCCACTCATGTTTGGCTTTAAAAGACACAGGCCTGTTTCTGCTTCTGACACCAGATAAAGCACCGTTGGAGGTTTTTAGGGGAATCCTCCCTCCACGCGCACCTGAAGTAACAATGACACACCTGTTAAACATCTGATTTTAATTAGGTTGCCTTCAGGCTCTATAAGAACAAAACTGAAAAAATGAATGATGAGTTCAGGGTCCAGGCAGTTCTGTGTGACAGAAACGGTTCTTGTTCTTACAGCATTTTCTAAACAGCATTAGCCTGTATTCAAAGAACATATTTAAATTATTTTTGTTTAGCCTTTTACACTCGTGCCAAGCCTTTCCACCTTTATTTTTTAAACAAATACGTCTGACACTCCCTCTACACTTTTAACTTTATTTTTTTACTTATTCTTAATGCACCATGTTCCTTAAATATATTTATATTCAGTGTACAGGCTGGAGTGGAGTCTGAGTAGCCAAATTCCCAAATTAAACACATGGTCATCACCATAACAGTGATGGTATATGAAAATGGCGCCACTACTTGGTGGCCAACTGTTACACAGAGGTAAATGTATACTATTTATCACAAAGGCTATCTTTATTATGTGTTTTAAAAGTTCTGCCAACCTATTTGTCTTTAGGATAATAAAGTTAAGCTGTCAGCAATGTAAGCCAAACAGTGTTAGAAACTTTGTAACTTTAGCTTACTTCTACTTATTTAAAGGAAATATAATAACAACTTTGCAAATAAAAATGCTAAATAGGCCAAGAAAACTAAGATGACATTATATTTGATTTACTTTGACTTCCCTTACATCTTTCGATGTAATGTGCTGCAGTTTTTGTAGAAATTTAAAACAAAAATATCAGAAACCAAGAAAATAATGTCTACGAGGTGAACGCTGACGTCATTAATGGATTACTTCTCTTAATTATTCTTTCCCTTTCCCAACCCGCTCGGTGTGCCAGTGACTGTTGAAAGTGGGTCGGCTCAGCATTTAGCTTGTGTGAAGGTTAAACCTAAATGCTGCGTTGATGACTGTCTTAATGTCTGTTTTTTTGCCTGGGGTACAATTGTGTCATTAGTAGAAGGGAAGGGAAAGGGAAGCACGTTCGTTATCATCACTACCGGTGTTTAAAATATTTACACAGGTTTTTCATTTAAAGTAAAAGTTATTTTAACATAATGGTACTTGATAAGGTAGGCAAAAAAAGAAGAAAGAAACTGTCAAAGAAAAGTAAAATAGCCAGGACTCTGGAAAAAAGTTAATTAAAGGAGATGTTAAAAGGAAATTACATAAAACATAAAAACTGAACATTTGCAAAACCATGTGAAGCTTCTTGTGGTTTACTTAGCCTAACAATGTAATACTTTTACTATTCTATAGCTATCCACTTGAATGTATGCCATATACTGTAAGCTACTATGCCGCAGAAAAAAACAATCTTGTTTCCCTTTTACTTGCATGTCAGTATCTCCAAAAAGCTAAGAATAGACAAATCTTCCAATTTTAGCTTCTCAAATCTGACATTTTCTGTTTTGTTCTGTCCATATCGACGTTAGATTACATCTCTTTGGGTTTCGACAGTAGAACAACGTCAAAGTAAAACAATTTGGGCTATGGAAAACTGTGAAAGACATTGCTGGTTGTTTTACACATTGTATGTCCATTTAATGGCTAAACTTTAATCAAGAAAATGGCTGACCACCTAAATAAATTACTAATGAGATCAGACTTTATCAGGGGGAAAAAAGTAATTAGATATTTTGGTTGCAGCCATGGAAACGTGTCTGCTAGCTGAAGGCTTGAGCTGTACTTGTGTCTGTGATCTCATTACTTGGACCAATTTGGTCTCTCTCCTTCCCCTCTTCAGCTCACCCTCCTCAGCCACCTCCCCCTTGATATTGTCCTCCTGTCCTTAAATAACCACATGGAAGCTGTCCATCTTTGCAACATGGCCCAGCATGCACTTCCTCTGAGGTGAATCAGGAAGTCTGGATGCTCGTAGATCTTTACAGCTGGTTTGGCGAGGGTCGGATGCTGATTTTAGAGGGGAGAAGAAGCAAAAGAGAAGGAAAGGGAGGACTGAGGGGAAGAGTAAGGGCTGGTCCAGGCCTTGGTGAGGCTCCAGGTTCGAGCAAGGAATAAAGCAGGTATCAGTTCAGAGAGAAAAAGAGAAAACAAGTGGCTCAAACCATCAGCTTATCTCAGGTTATAGCTATTGTGTCAAATGGCATGAGGCCAGCAAAAAGTAAAGAAAGGATGTGAAAAGTGAGAGGCAGATGAGTTTAACAGAAGAAGAGAGCTTCCTTTAATCTCTCTGTTCTCTATACCATTATTTATCTTTCATTTTTATAAACAATCAGTTGAACTTAATAGTGTTTAAGGCCCAGTCTAACTTGATTCCAGACTCCTTCCATGTCATGAAATGCAGTGTGTAAATTGTCAATTTCCTAACAAACTCAGGATGACCTCACAAGACTCTCCTTTCCCACCCACACACACACTGTCATGCTTTCAACATTCCTCAGTGAGATGTTATTAGATTTGTCGGAGGAGAAATGAAGTGCCACAGAATGTCAAAATGGTGGTGCGAGTCTACAGGGCGGTGTGGTTATAACAAAATGGTGCAGAGAAACTATTTGTTCGCCAAATTAGCTTCATGATGGCTCTACAGATGTGGCTCTGTCGCCCACAACTCTGTGGTATAATCTGACATATTTTATAGGTTATTGGGTTCCCATGAAGCCTTTTACAAACTTGTATGTCCCCTTCAGGATTACTTTGGTGACACATTATCAAAAAATTCAGAGAAAAGTTGGCACCTTAGGACTTTGCAGTTGTTCAACGGCCTTATGATCCTCTGGACAATGTGATTCTCCCATAGACTGTATACATAAGGTTTCTCCAGGATCATGTGAACTGATATGGCATCCAAGATGATTCATCCGATGCATTCTGGCTGCCTAAGAGAGAACCATCAGGCAATTGTGCGTAGGTTGCATTCACGTAATTATGGGTAACTTGGATTAAACTAAACAGGAAATGTTTGCTTCCATAATAACAGCTCTTACTCTAGCATTTAATTTAGAGCATCTCTTTGGATTTTGAGGTAATTCAGAAAAACAGGTCAAATTGTAATGAGAAACACTAAACGGGACCAAAACAGAAAAGTTGCGTGCCATAAAACCAAAACAATACGGTGAAAGACGGCAGAACAATTCAAAGCGCTGAAGGGAACTGGGTCAAGTGATAATCCTCTCAGGTTCATCATTACAAATAGGTGTTACCATCCACCTCTTTTTGCAAATGCTAAACATCTTGGGGGTAATCCTGTTGTTTTTTCCCCTCAAAATTCAGTAATGGAAACCCAGTAATGGACTCCTTTTTTGTTCTGAGTTGTTGATACAAAACTTGAAGTATAAAAGTTGATTAATGCAAACATGTTGGACAACTATCAGCGTATGATTGTCGGATCATACCATGACCAGCAAATGTCATACTTTCCAGTGTAATATCAACATATCATGTATCAACAGAATACAATAAAGTCTGGATGTATTTTCCATATTTGAGTTGCGAAACTGTAAACTGTTCTCATCCATAAACACAGAAGTCATCTGTATTAGCGGAATATGTTTAATTATAATCTATCATTAAATATTACATACAAATTATACAGTGCATTGTCACAATACATTTCATGTCAGTTCTGTACAGCAGTAAGTAACCTATGTTGTTGAGGTCCACTCTTAGAGCCAGAAGATTAACAAAAATCAACATGTCCGTGAGAGAATAAAGGAGTTTGTGGACAGGGAATCACCGACCCCCCTCCACACCCCCCTCTTCCAGACGGTATCATTTTCTCATCTTCACAAATGATTTCACGCATCAGTGGAGGAAGGAAGGTCACAGTTATCTCAGCTTAAACAAACAGTTTGTGTCTTTCACCAAAATGGCCTCTGCTTATCACCCAAGATGACTTGCAGATCCCAATCCGAACAGTTAGGAGGTGCAATGAGTAACTGTGAGGCCATGATTGTTCATTGTGTAAAGACACAACTGAAAGCCTAGTTCCTTAATCGTTTAGACTTCACCAAAATGAACACTTCTCTTATTTGTTAAAAATATATTCACCCCTGCTTTTGCCAGCCCCAGGCTTTTAACTGTGTGGGAGGGAATATGCAGGTGAATATTAAAAAAGGCAGAGATATGAAGACAAAACAAACATGGAATGCAACACCTCCCATCCAAAAAGAAAGCATGATAGGCTGTTGACTGGCGTGCACGCGTGTGGGCAAACTTTACGTGCACTTACTCAGGAGTCCAAAAGAAAAGTCTGACACTGCACTGAAAATAGGAATTTTCTTGCAGAAATGTACAGAATCTTTATCATTTAGGCGTTACCCTTCATTGACATCCACGCAAGGCACAAGGCAAACAGGACAGATATGTTGTGAAATTCTTCCTCTTTTGGCCTCCTCTCTCCACCCACTCACTCATCAGAGGAGGGGAGGTCGATAATAATTTTCATTTTCATGATCTTATTTTTGTCTGACAGTTTTTTCGCTCCTTCCCTCGCTCCGGCTTCCTGCTGTTCCTCCTCCTTCCTCTTCACTTGTTCACTTTTACCACCAGGTGAAGAAGGGTCTTCTGCTCTGGAAACTCTGTGTGTACGACTCGCTGTTGGCTCTTTGAGGTGCTCTGGCTGTTTCCACGATTACTGGGGGCATCTGGACCAACTGCAGGGGGGTTTTACCGTCCTTCAGGGCTTGGCACAGGTTCAGGATCTTGGGATAAAGAAGGGGAAGGAAAGAGTTTCTTTAACGCCACATTTCAACATAGCTGTGTATGTATTCAGGGCTTTAAATTCCTATGGAGAAATCTGTGATCTTTGAAGTGTTTGGGAACTTGTCAAAAATTGCTTTCTTTTTATTCCTAATGACTATGATGGCGGTCAAATTTTATGTTGTTGCTTAACTGTAAAAGAAACTAGTTTTACCTCATGATGAATTTAAACTAAAATGGTTTACGTAGCCCACGCCACAAAGAAACATTTGAAAAGAAAAATATCAAAAAATAATGGACGAAAAATAACAAACTTTCTCCCATATCTGCCGTGCAGGGCCGCCCCACCCGACCACGCAGTTTTTCACTTTTTCACTCATTTTGCGGAGGGAGCGACACAGAGAGCCTCATCATATAACTTTGCGTCGGGCCACAAGTTGGGGCCTTTTTATCCTTTCCTAATGAAGAGACATTTCCCTTTTTTGGAAAAAACTCCGGTGTGTACCTCGTTTACTATACGGAATTAAGGAAACAAAACTGTGTAGAAACAAGCCCTAAAACATCAAGGCACATTTATGCCTGGTGAGATTCCTCCAGGGAATACCATTTAGTCGCATGTGTGTCCAGAGGAGAGAAGAGAACTCACCTGCCCCCTCATTACAGCTACTTGTTTGTGAAACTGTCCTCTGTCGAAACCAGGGTCTTTCTGCAGGACACAGTAGACAATAAACATGTTAGAGATCATGTTTTACAGCCCCAGAACTGTCTCATCCTCTTCTCCATGTTGCATTTTCCATTGTTATAATTTCCACAATCAATCAACAATCTTACACTGCATTCGCTCTGATTATTTTAACTTCATGCTGTGCAAAAAGGCTGACGGGTCCCTTCATACCTTAAAAAGTTCGTACAAATCCTCTTCCAGGTCTTTGATGAAATTTGGGTCAGAGAGCTTGGGCAGGACCAGTTCTCTGATTTCTTGGGAGAAAGGAACTTTGGCTTGGGATAGCCACGCCCAGTAGAAAGGGTCTGGTGAATGGAAATTACACTGGGTCTTAATGATCATGGACGAGCTGGAGAGTTAATGATACAGAGGCGGAAATACTTTAAATAAACTTTGACTGCAATCAAAATATGATGAAAAAAGGAGCACTAAGTAAGTATTAATATTGCCAAAAGAATATAATGCCTTCACTGGACACAGATAGGTTGTTCAAATGCATCACCCTGCCGTGGGTGAGCAGTGATTGGTTAAAAACAATCACTACTAGGTGCTTACAGGCTCTCCAGGAGTCCGGGTGTTTGAGGGGGAAGGCCAGGCCGTTGTCTATAGCTGCCAGCTTGATGATGAGATCCTTTACTACCACCCAGTCTGTGTCCTACAGAGACAAATACAATTAAAAAACACATATTCAGCCATTACGGCCAACAGCATTGTAGAAAATGAACGTCAAGACTATGGCTGTTTCTGTGTGTCCTTACCTTACTCCCAACAGGGTCCATGGGACAGTCATACTTCAGCAACCAGTTATCATTTCCCCTGTCTAGAATGCAAAAAAATGAATAATTCAAATTTAAACAACCCAAATGATCATATACTTTAAAAGCTATGGAAAAGACTGTAATTGACTCTGTATGATAACATCTTAATAACTAACCCATTAAAGTACACATGTTTACTTTGCTGAGTGCATTGCCTGTTATGGTGAAAGAGCCCTGACAGCGCTGCGCAGAGTGACTACATGCCTGTGTTTCTGATGATGTAATCGAGGACTACGAGGCGCTCAAACTGCAGCTGCAGCTGACGGTTGGTGTTTTCAGGCAGAGGCTCCGCTTCAAACCTCCGCAGCCAGAAATCTGCATCCTTGTATCCATCGACGAAGAGCTGGAAGGAGCCAACCTGGTGGGAAAGCAACAGATCAGGGTTTTAATTTCACACATACTGATGTGTGCAGCAACATTCTCTGCATTGGTGTCATGTGTGAATGGGCGCAAGGATATTTAAATAGGCAAGTCGGTTTCTGTTAGTGTAGGACATGCAGAGAAAAGCACGTTAAGAATGACGAAAGGCAGGCAAATCTTCTTTAACGTGGAGCAAGCCAACAAATCATAACTCTCCACTGATGACTTGCTTGAATCTGCAACATATTTACGCTTTTAAAGTAATGTGCGAGTGATTTGACTTATCTCGCAAACTTGTAGTGTATTAAATACATTAAAAGAACATTGGCAAAAAAACAGCACCTAGACCACCATGTTGAAAATAATATGTTTGCTTCCACCAGACAGATACAATAAGGTCCATACTGCGTCTTAAATCTGCATCATATTGAAGTGATTAAGACCTACGACAATTGTACTCCCTTACGTTTGATGGCAGTTGGCATCTATACGAATTGTTGTGTTAAGTATGATAATACAATTTTATAATAATACAATATTAAAAGAGGTACAAAATAATCCTGGATGTAGAGCATACAAGAATGATAAAAAAAAACCTTTGCGGTGCCAGAAATTGGTGATGGAAATGTACCAAGAACTGTATGCGAAAGACTCTTTAGACACATCAAATGTTTTCCCTTCAAATAAATGTTTTTCTTTTATTGAAAGTCCCAGATCACTGGATGAATTGATCAACAATACACATTAAAAAAAATCACCTTAAGTAATACAAGATTTTATCATATTACCTTGGGTGGTAGTCCAATTCTGTGGAAACGCTGGCCCATTTTAGGCACCTTCTCCAGGGCTAGCCTCTTTCCTCTAGACTTCACCCTGTCTATGGCACTGTAGTTGAATGTTTCACTAGCCAAGTAAACCACCTAGAGTGCAAAAGAGTGATTAAGAGAGGCAGTACTTTTCCAAATAGTTAGTTTTTCTGGTGATGCAGAGGCAGCACTGTGTGTGTCCGTACCTTGGTCCTGGGAACGATGTTGAGTTCCAGTTTCTGGTCAACAAGGCTGGCCCCGGCCTCCGAGAGGTAACCCTGGTTCAGGACCAAACAGTCACGGCCAAAACAGCAGGGACAACACAGTTTCTGGAGCCACTTGGTCCACTTTGGATTCAGCAGGCCATAGGGCTCTTCATTTTTAGGTTTGAACACGCCAATGATTTTCTGTGGAGGGAGGCAGAGTGGGGACAATGAGACAGAAAACCAGGAAAGGGAGAGACGACAGAGGATCGGTATCCAAAAGGATTTAAGAAAGGGAACGTTTAGGGATGGGTTTGGTCGAGGAATAAACAACTATATATTTAACTTCCTTGTTATTACTCTCCTCTGCAAACTTGAAAACACATCTGAAACATACAAAGCTCGAAGAAGGACAGTGAATAGGCTGATTATCAGGAAGTGGTTTCAAATGTCACTTCTTAGAAAGTGAAACGTTGTCCATATAAACATTTACTGTAGCTGAAACGAATAGAAGTTGTGCACACACACACACACACACACACACACACACACACACACACACACACACAACACACACACACACACACACACACACACACACACACACACACACACACACCACACACACACACACACACACACACACACACACACACACACACACACACACACACACACACACACACACACACACACACACACACACCACACACACACACACACACACACACACACACACACACACACACACACACACACACACACACACACACACACACACACACACACACACACACACACACACACACACACACACACACCACACACACACAGAGAGAGAGGAAGCACATGACTACTTAGCACACTGGTGACTAAAGAAAGAAAAGCAAAGAGGTGGGAGGGGCATTGGACAAAAAGCTCCCACACACAGCTTAGAATACGTTTAATACTTAGAAAGAAAGGATAAAAAGAAAGGCTCTATAGTTGTCCATGAGTTAATTCACTGATGTTTTTGGAAATGTGTAGCAGTTTGTGAAACTAAAACAAACCAGACATTTGGGATCAGCATCTTATTTTTGATTAGATACTCAAGACGTTGCCCTTTAACCCAGAACTGCAAGACTGGGGAAAGCGAGAAAAATCAGGAGAGACAACGGAAATAATGGATGACACGCATCTTATCTATGAGCTATTGTTGACACACCATAGTGACAGCTGGTGGACCTTCACTTAAAGAATACCTGCCTTAGAAGGATCTGAATAGCAAAGCCACAGTTTCGTTGATAAGATATTTTCATGGGGAGCAAAGCAACAGGATTAGGGAGTAAGGGAATACTAAAATGTGGTGATGATTATGTTTCCAAACAGATGTGGAGACCTGGAGAGTATACACACCTTAAACTCTGGTCATGCTACAAGATGAGTTAGACAACAATGAATACATTTAGCAAGTAATTTATCCAGCTAGTTTGCTCATTTTTTAGATAATTCATTTAAAATGTTCTTTTTATTTAGACATTGCGTATTGTAACTCAATACTTTAAGTGTTATAATACCTTTAGTAATAAATAAACTTGTTATAGGAGTTGGTCGTTTGGTAGTAAATCTCATTCCTCTTGTGTTGGCATCATAGACTGTGTATATAAAGTTGGCACAGCCTATTTGCCATGTCATCCCAGGCTAGTTGGAAGAGGCCTTTGCCTTTCCTAGAAGCGGCCAATACTTTTTTCAAAACAGTCCTGCAGCCATTGCATCACACACACTTTAAACCAGTCATAAGACAGCTACAGGGACAGTTAGCCTGACAGCAACAGTGGGTGATCGGTGTATGCAAGTTAGCAGCTTCTGCTCTTACCCCCTGTGAGTCTTTGACAAAGTAGCTCCCACTGGATCCCTGGTAGATCCTCTCCGGGTAGATGCCCTCCTCGATGGCTCGCTCGGCCTTTCGGATGATGTCTCTGAACTCGGGATCCTCCGGGAACTCGTTCCTGTGCGGCTCCCGCGGCGAGCTGCCCCGGTCCAGGAGCGGCTGTCTCTCCCGGCTGCGCCCCGGACTGCCTGCCGGGATACGGACCACCGAGCCCGGGGTGCTTCCAAACGCGCCCCGGGGGCTGGTGGGCTCTGTGGGACAGTAGCTGAAATCACCCGAGTCCCGGAGCGGAGAGACGAGCGGACTCGTCTCGTCCATGATGTTGGAGGTAAATAAGAAGTTTTAACTCCTGGAGAAGGACAAGAAAGAGAAACTAGGATGAAATAGAAATGGAATAAGACAGTGTGGCCGTTGTTTTGTTGGCTAATACTGAAGCTGGCTAACAAGGAAACACGGAGAAAAAATAAAAGTCAGGTGACTGTCAGCTTCCGGGGAGAGGCGGGACCTGTTGAGTATTTAGATTTTTAACCAATCAGCGTTTAAAAGGTCCTGTCAACAACCTAATCTCTTCCGCTGATTCGTCACAATCATTCAACCCACGGAAGGCACGTGAGAGCACACTTAATTCAATCAATTACCTCAATAAAAATTACAAAACTATGTTGGCCTTATGTCATTTAAAACGTTCTTTCTTTGAAGAAACTCATTCATCTCATTAAGTGTTTAATTATATTCTGTGCGTGTCCCTGGACAATTAAATACTATGTTTAAGAGCAGCTTTCCAATGAGAAACACATGACAAATGCACATTTAGTTGGCAAACTTAAATTGCCCCAATTGAAATGTCCAATGTCACCAATGTTAATATCAAAAGATCTCTAAATGCAGTGTCATACTCAGTTGGCACTTTGATTCTGATTTGAAGTAAGGGTTGTTGAAGGATGTTTAAACCACATGACTTGCTTTGGAAAGAAAATGTGTAATTCAGTCAGTGTTTGTCATAGTTGGGGAAGTCCATCTCACAAATTCATGATGTCCTCATAAATCCTTGTGAGCAAACTGCAAATTAAGAATAAATACTCTTTGATGTCTCTGCCTTATACCGTTAAACGACACCACATTCAAACACATCATTTTCAAAGCTGTTTGTTTGTGTTTGTCAATGTTTGGGGCTATAAATATAAGTCAACTAATACATGAATATGTATAATTATTGTTTAACCTACAGTATATGCTGTATAAAGTAATTAAACATTGCTTCACACACTACAAATTGGCAACAGTAACATTAAAGTGAAAAACACATTGTCACATCACTAATTATCATCCACTGTTATTATTTTTAAATTGGGCTATTTTGCATAATTGGTAGGCTACTTTAATTTCTTGATCTACGCAAATCCTGTGTCGGTACTTAGATTTTGAATACAGGGCAGTTACTTCAAACAAACTACTTTTACACTGTACTTTAGCCTACTATAACATATCTGATACTACCCACAAAAGGCAGTTTTCCAGGCCTGCAGGATGCAGTGCTGGGCGTGTGGACGTGCCTCTGTTCGCATCCTCCTCCTCCTCCGGCAGACACAGCTCGTCCTCTGATTGGTGGAAACCGGCAGGAAGAGAGCTCGTGTCGTGAGATCTGTCAAGTTCGGACAGATCAGCCAACTCCTCACACAAAGTGCCAACAGAACATCCCTTTAGAACCACAAAAATACTGCGCTCGCTTCTTTGTCGCCGTCTTTTGTGTTGGAGCGAAATCAGGACACATCTGCCGGCGTTGCTGCCCCATTTTAACCAGAGTCACTTTTCCCGGAAATACAGCGCAGAGGGCATCGGTGTGAGGATGGCTGCCTACAAGCTTGTGCTGATCCGCCATGGAGAGAGCTGCTGGAACCAGGAGAACCGATTCTGCGGCTGGTTCGACGCGGACCTGAGTGACACCGGAGAACACGAGGCAAAGAGAGGAGGGCAGGCCCTGAAAGGTACCAGATGATGAATGACACACGGCCTAATCGGGTTTTTTCTCTCGGTCATTGGATTAAGACAGGGCTTGTTATGCAACTCTGCTGAATAGGGAGACAACAGGTAGCAGGGCCCACTGCGACAAAGGACGAGCCAGCAGTGACCAATCATCTGTGTTTATTAGGCTGCATGAAGTTATAACAAACTGGAGAATGTAGATGCTGCAAAATGGCTTGATCATACATTCTGGCACTCACTTTCTGAGTCTTTATGTTCTTCGTGTCCTACCTAAGACACTTGCAATATATTTTAGGAATTGCATAATATCCATTGTGTGGTGAATTTATAAAGTAAGTACATGGGGAAGTCATGGTGCCATCCATCTATTAAGAAATATCCAAAAGATTTAACTGGAATTTAGGTACATTTTCAAATGTACAGCACCTACACATCATTTGGATCTAATTTCTTGGATGTCTTGAGGAAAAAGTGAGCAAGCCAGCAGATTCACTTCATTTTGTTGTTGTTTTATCTAATTTTCCCCAGGGATAAATAATGTATACTGATTATAATGATTGGTATTAATTATTTATGTAAACCAAATGTAAATGTGGTCATCTGATGACATCATGATTATTGCTTCAGATCTGTCACTAAGAAAAATGGGGCAATGCCAGACTGCAGAGCAAAGGAGCCTTTGTTATCAGTATAGATTACTGCTGTTGGCTGAGTGAAATGTTGCCATTCACTGAGCTTCACAGTGTTTTATTTAATGTATTCCATTTCTTGTGACCCAAAGATCCTCTGCAGGCGCGTCCTGCAGAGCCCCCAGCCTGCCAGTGTCCCCTGGTGTAGCCCTGCCCCTGACTAAGCAAAAGCAAAAGATGTTGCGAGAGAAGCAATAAACAATGCTGATGTTTCCTTTGTGTTAAAAGACACATTTAATGTGTATGCTGCCCTGCTCTCACACTTCAATGAAACCTCTCTCTTTTCACATCTTGTCTCTGATCATTTCAGACGCCGGCTATGAATTTGATATCTGCTACACCTCTGTCCTTAAGAGGGCCATCCGCACCCTATGGTTTGTTCTGGACAGCATCGATCAGATGTGGCTGCCCGTCCACCGGACCTGGCGCCTGAATGAGCGCCACTACGGTGGCCTGACAGGTCTGAACAAGGCTGAAACAGCAGCCATACACGGAGAGGCGCAGGTCAAGATCTGGAGGCGCTCCTTTGACACTCCTCCCCCATGCATGGATGAGGGGCATGACTTCTATCAGTCCATAAGCAAGGTGGGAGCACTGGAAAACATGTTCTGTCTTACATGCAGACATCTTTATCACGTCAGTGTAAGGCAACACAATTGACAACGTTCTTCTTCTGTTGTAGGACCGCCGTTACTCCGACCTGACAGAGGACCAGCTTCCCAGCTGTGAGAGTCTCAAGGACACCATCGCCAGGGCTCTGCCTTTCTGGAACGAAGAGATCGTTCCTCAGATCAAAGAAGGAAAGAGGGTGCTGATTGCTGCCCATGGCAACAGTCTCCGAGGCATCGTCAAGCACCTTGAGGGTAAGAGACAGAGCAGATACTTTTAAGCCACTTCCCAGTGCCATATGTGTATACCCTATGTTAAAGTCAAGCATTGAAGATGTTATTGTTTCTCACAATAGCTACAGTGTTGTTGTTCCAGGATTCTCCAACAGTGGAACATACAATATTCCAAAGCCATAAAGTATAAGGAATTAATTTGCACTCATAAATACCCCTCAAATGATCCAACATTGAATAAATTAGTTTTGGAAAAAATTAAACAATTTGAAATGAATATTTTTTTATGTTATTTATTTCTAACTTATACAGGAAAACCTTAAGGTTTATCATAAACTAATGCATGGGTGCTTCATTGTTTGTATTTCACTAAATAGGGTGTTCACTTAAAAAGATGTGCATCCTATCTGTGATGCAAAAAAGATTAAACAAAATGTAAGGTAAAGTGATGAAAATATGTTTCTATGTGAATTTAACAGATTATTGAGTTGCAATTATTTTTTGAATGATCATTAAAGGTGGGGTAGGTAAGTTTGAGAAACCGGCTCGAGATACACTTTTTGTTATATTCCATGGAATGCTCTTAACATCCCGATAGCAATGAATATCTTAAGTGCTTTGACAAAAAATCCATAAAAAAATGTCATCTGTGGAAGGCGTAATACTGTAAAAAGTACGACCAATCATTTTAGCCGGCCCGGCTAAAATAACTGGATGGCCTACCTGCCTGTCAGCCTTCCATCTGTGCACAAACTTATCTCGTGCCCTCATTGGTCATGTCCGCGTTCGTGTGTGTTGGAGGAGGGGCTCTATAAGGAAGTGGCAGATTTTCTCCGGTTGTGTATTTTCAAATTCTAGCGATCTCAAGCCGGTTTCTCTAACTTACCTACCCCACCTTTAAGGAATGATTATGTTAACTTTCTTCAGACCATTGGAAAGGATTAATGCACAAGGGACGTGCGTAAAAGTGCGTTTGATGATTAGATAACTTGCAAATATAACCGTCATCTCTGTGTCAAGGTAATTAAATAGAATACTTTGCTGACCTCAGCTCATGAGAACCTGATAAACTACTTGAAATAAAACTGTTATGTCTAAGTCTGATGAGATTTTTAAAAGCATTTCAATGCAAATAAACCCTAAACTCTGAATATCTGTTACTTTTTACAAGGTATGTCCGAGGAGGCCATCATGGAGCTGAACCTGCCAACAGGTATCCCCATCGTGTACGAGCTGGACAAGAACCTGAAGCCTTTAGGACCCATGCAGTTCCTGGGGGATGAGGAGACCGTCAAGAAGGCCATGGAAGCTGTGGCTGCTCAGGGCAAAGCCAAGAAATAGACCCCCTTTCCTCTGGATGAGCTAGAGCACAGATCAATCATGTGTTTTTCTGTTATTAATTTATTACCAAGTCAATTACTGTTACCGTCATTACAGACACACGATGTGCACTTTATTTTGATGACACCCAGCTTTGGCACACTGAATTAGTCTTTACTTTGTGAAATACTGAAACACACATGTCAGTATTACATAGTGGATTTCAGCTATAATATGGTTTAACTATTGACCAAAAAGCAAATTTCGGGACCAGCAAATATGAGCAAACATAGACTAACCCTGCAGAGTCACCCCGTGTAATCATTCCTATTTCTGATCCGTGTAGGTGAAGCTCAGATGGAGCAGTATAACCTATAAAGAAACACTGGCTGTTGTTAAAAGGGCAGGTTGACATGATCTGCACTGCTGATATATGTTTGCTGTGGCATTGTGAGAAAATAAATAAATGTTGTGAACCATTATATTATGTTTAATCTGTGTCCAACATAATTTTCTTGCATAAATGTCCCCTATGTTTATGAATAGTATAGTTAAAGAGTTGGTTGGGTTAAGTCCCTCAAAAAAGAATACTCAATAGGTTTTGTTTTAAAGGAAGACTACCTACTTACATGCAAATCTTTTCAGGTTTTTATTTTTAGGGTACTATGCTAAATTCAGAGAGACTTATCGATTCTGTAACCGTTCTTTGCCATGCTTCCCCCCTAAAATAAATAGTTGTATTCCTAATCACACTTCAGTGCATGTCCCATATTAATAAGCAAAACCAATCAAATTAGAATATTGCTATTGCTTTCACAATTGTCATTAAAGACAGTACTTGATGTAATTCAAACTATGTATTATTAATGTATATAACATTATTAGTATTAATAATGTTAGAAACTGTTACCGTAGAAGTAGGTAACAGTCCTTATGTAATATATTTAATGTGTGGATGGTTCTGCTTTGCTGCGTCTCTTGCGTTGACATGTGCTCATGTTTGCCTCAACAAAAATGGCCGACTGAGCCGTCCTGCTTCCGCTCAGCGTGACACAGACCAATCAGAATCGACTCAAGGTCTTCGTCACAGCCAATCGACTGGAGGATCTGCTCTTCTCGAAAACATGTCGCCCATGAAGCTGTGTGTTCCAGGTGAGTCCCGTAAATGTAATTTTACTAACACTTAGGATGTAGTTAAACCAAGCTTTGGAACATGTTGTCCTCTTGTGTCAATGGTGCCTTTAGTAAATGTCGCTATGGTCCTAGAAAATATAGTCAACGATGCAGTTTGACAGTGTTAAACTCCGTTAATTATTCCCAGCTGCCATAAGTTGTTTGGGTTTTGGATTCTAGCACAGAAAACGTTACCTTTTAGTTTCTTGTAAAACTGTGGCTCGTATCAGATGACGGATATGGTCAGTTGGGCTTTAATATTTAAGAAAAATAAATGTAAGTATACCGTACTTCTGGCTCAGATCTGTGAGACTTTTACTTTCTACAGCATTTCATCTTCTGACCTGCCCATCGCCCCGGGCATACAGCAGCATTCCTTCTCACACTTGTTTTGACTCACCCATGTAACATGCTGAGTTATATTGTGCAGAAGGAAATGTCAAAAAAAAATATGCTTAAAACCCAGCAATTATTTGAGGTCTGACCTTATTGACTCTTTAAAGTTGCGTAGAAACACCAGAAATATAAAGTAGATACATGTGTTTAGTGTGTCAGTCCCACAGGATTTCATGTCATGTTATGCCTAAGTGGAGTTACTGAAAGAGACAAAATACGTTTTTTTAAGAGATTAATAACTGTCCTCCTTTAGAGGATGTTTTTTTTCTTCTTCTCAAAGTAAAAATATCACATATATATATATATACTCGTTTTATTTTTGGTATTTGCTTTGTGAAAGCACTACTTTGGTATTTTACTCCCTATGGTTGATATTATTCCTCACAAAACTGTATAATGTATTCAGATTCTAGCGGTGATGGTCCACCTCCACTTTTAGAAAGCTGACATAAGACCTTTTCTCCAACACTGTCTTTATTTTTCCCCTTTATTTTCATCCCTAGGTGACAAGCTATGCAGCACAGAAGACTGTATTCCCGGCACAGGAGTTTATCTGCGACACGGCTGCATTTACTCCTCACTAACAGGCTATGTGCTTAAGAAAAATGAAGGAGAGGAGGTAAGGGGTGTGTCTGTGTAGGAGGGAGGTAGGGGAAGCTGCAGAAGCAATGGAGTGCCAGAGTGTTGTGCAACATTTGTGAATGTGAATGAAGGAACAAACATATTTCTCTTCATTCACAAATGTTGCGCAACACTGGTGAAATGGCAACTATTTTTAGAACGACAGGTTTATTCCTCGGGCTGTTTTTTAACTTCAACAATAACTGAAATGCTGTTTGCAATGTGTCTCTTTTAAGTTACCAGTGATCTCGGTTGTAAGGGAAACAGAAACACAACTACTACCAGATGTAGGAGCTATAGTCACCTGTAAGGTATGCAGTGGAATCTGATACTATTTAGCGATGATTTATGATCTGATTGTGATCCTTCATAGCTTGGATTAAGATCTGTGGTTTGTCTCAAGCCTAACTGTTTTTTGCTTGGACAGGTGACCAGCATTAACCCCAGGTTCGCAAAAGTCCACATCCTTTATGTAGGCTCCACACCGCTGAAGGACCGCTTCAGAGGAACAATCAGGTAAACTGCCCCTCTATAGCATAAAGCTGCGATCTAAACCTCCAGCTAAAGAAACAATGTCTTCCAGACAGCTACTGTCCTCATCAACAAGTCTGGGACAATCACTGTCACAGTCTTATCTCCTCCCACTGACACTGTGCGTTACCTTAAAGGGGCCCTATTGTGCTCTTTTTCAGGTTCATATCTGTATTTTGTGACATGTTTACATGCTTTAAAGTTCAAAAAGGTCTCACACTGCCTGTGCTGCAGCACCTCTTTTCACCCTCTGTCTGAAACCAGAGCCCAGTCTGCTCTGATTGGTTATCTGGCCGGCTCTGTTGAGATGGGTTTACTGCTTAGAGATGTACCGCCCCTTAGCCTATCACGTACAATGTGTCAGAGTGCTAGCCAATAGAAGCGTGAGTGTTACGTAGTGATGTCACTATGTTATGTAAGTAAACAAAGGAGTACAATGGAGCGGTTTCAGGCAGCGGGGGGGGGGGGGGAACTTTCGGAATTTAACCTCTGCAGACCATTTACATGCACGTAAACCTATATAACACACTACAGGGCTGGGAAAAGCAAAAAAAGCATAATTGGGCTCCTTTTAATTTAATTTAACGTTACCTTTCTCATACTTCGAACAGTGAAACCTTTGCAAATTGATCTGACTATCGTTCACATTTCTGCACAATAATACCACTTTTGAAAACCGCACAGTTCTTCCACTTTTAATTCAGGTGTACTGTACATTTTTTTCACATTATTTTGCCATGCTTATTTTTTCTTACTGTGTTTATGTATGGAACATTGTACACCAAAGCACATTTCTAGTGTGTGCAAACCTACTATTTGATTCTTATTCTGAATCCTGAAACTGTCTACATAGTGAAATAAGGTTCTCTCTGTGTCATTCTTAAAACTGAGCCAATTCTTTCTGACTCTACAGGAAAGAAGATGTGCGTGCCACAGAGAAAGACAAGGTGTGTTTTAATCCATGATTTCAATCAGATCATTAGATGTTTACTTATTTAAAAGATGACATGCTTAGCGTTAAGCTTTTGTCTTTATTGTTACAGGTGGAGACGTACAAAAGCTTCAGACCTGGCGACATCGTCTTGGCCAAAGTTGTATCCTTCTCTCGGGTCTAAGACGCATAAGTAACAATCTCAAGAATGAAATTATTTGAGAGCTATGCAAAGTATTTAGCTCGCCTTTTGTTTTCATCCTTTAAACTCTGAATGACTGGGATAGTAAACAAAGAAGTCTTGTTCTCTGTTATTACTCTCTCTGGGGGCGTGACACATGCACATTGTTACTTTTAAAAACCCATCAAAACTGCTTTGGATATTCACTGTGAGTCAATTTAAAAGATCAATGCATTAGTGTAGATGTGTGCTGTTTACTATCTGTTGTTAACCCTTGACCTGTGTCAGATTTCTCTCGGAGACGTGCAGTCAAACTACCTGTTGACAACAGCAGAGAACGAGCTGGGGGTGGTGGTGGCACACAGTGAAGCAGGTAACTTTCAAAAAACAACCTTTTTATTTTCCACTTCAAAACACAGCACTGCACAGATTGAACGTATCTTGTTTGAACACCAGGTGGTGCAAGACAACTGACCTGATCAGAATCAGAATAAGCTTATTCATCCCACAGAGGGGAAATGTACATTTGTTACAGCAAGTAAAGAGCCAAATATAGCTTAATATCACTCAAGGAGCATGCATAACAAATATTAAACGATAAAAATAGAAATTGCACAATTTACAAAATACACATCCAGTACCAGTAACTGTTTTGAAAATATAGCAGCCAGGTGAAAATATAAAAAGTGGAAGTATATATTGTACAGCTATTTATGGTAAATATATATTGCACATAGGTAGTATTGCACTACAGGGTTGTTATAGTCTTTGTTGTTATATGTGTGTGATAAACTTGACAGTTATTGTCACAAATATTTGCAAAGTGAGTCGTATTTATCAAACATTTGCTGTTACAGTTTGGCAGAAGTTTTGTAACTGTTTTTAGTAACCAAGCAGTTTTATGTAGACATGTAAGAAAAGAAAATGACATGAGGAACAGCTTTCAATCCAAGGAAGTGACAAAATGAGTGACATTTAAAGCTACAGAAGTGTTGAATGCCAGACAGCTACCGCAGACAGAAAAGTTTGATTCAAGGATTTAAATCAAGGTCAAGGTTTTTGAAAAGAAAATATGGGTCATTGTACGTGCTTGAATTTATATAATTTTGTAATCTATTGAAATGTCATTGTCTGTTACTTTCTGTAAAGCCTGCTACATTTCATTCTTAAAGTTCTCAGGGTTTTTAACAGTAATTAATCTTGATTCTTGTCCCAAACTATGTTGTTATGTGAAGGAACTTTAGAGAATTGGGCCTGGAAAGTTCTGAATTAGATTTTTAAAAAGGTGTATGAACCCATAATTGAATATGTATATTGCTGTGGACACTGATTATAGAATATATTGTCTCTTATTTTACCACACTTTGTCTTTGTGAATCAGGTGCCCAGATGGTTCCCATCAGCTGGTGTGAGATGCAGTGCCCGCAGACGCACAGCAAAGAATTCCGCAAAGTGGCGCGAGTGCAGCCGGAGTTTCTTCAGGCATGATGAGACGACAGATTATATCACAAGGAACACACAGCTTCACCTCTCTCTTTCACTCACTGACCTAACAGCCTCGCAACTCTGTTATAGATGTTTCTTTCTGAAAGATTTTATTTGGCTACTTCTATTTTTGTATAGCTCTCTGGACATGGTGTCATAGTTTGATTGGTCCAGCTGGAATACACTGAATCAGCATCAGGCATATTCTAAACTATGTAGTGACGGTTGTTAGAGACATTTTTCGCTCAGTGCACGCATCAGCAACATTAGTTATTAAAGTTGCCTTTCAATTGCTTGATGGCAACCCTGGCTGACAGAGTGACTTTGCAAGTGTCCACTATGTTGAAAAGCACAAGTAAAGAAAGGTCTATTTCACAAAGGCAGCATTTACTCAGTTTTGCGGCCGATCATCTAGTGACTCTGAGGATGAAGCAGTTGGTGCAAACACAGACTTGTAACCAGAAATTCTTTAAAATGGCTGTTATTGGTCTGAAATTATGAGGATTTAACCAAAATTGCTGCACTTTGAAATGTCTTTTGCATGATGTCATGTTTGCAACCTTTATTTTGTACATTAAAGGGACACAAACATCCTTTCCAACTTCTGGAAAATGTTGTCTGCAGCAGAGGGGAGTGATATGATTGAGAGCCTAATGTGTAATCAGCGTCACAGCTGGACTAACCGCCCATGTTAGTCAGATATTTCTCTTGGTTTACAGAAGATTGTCAAAATTAAATGAATGAGCCGACAATATGTAAACAGAAATGTTTCCATTCTGTCTGGAAGTTTGCAAAATAAAAAACTATAAAAGCCATTAACGCGAGTTTCCTCTTTTTACCCACACTGATGCAAGGGAAGTTATTTTGTATTCAGTAATGAACTGTGCCATATTGTACATTTCATCAGTTTCTAATATTCAACTAACAGAAAAATCACTGATGTGATGGGAGAAAAATTACATCAGTTAAAAACACCTTTAAGGTGAAACAATTGTTTTAAACATTCATACCAGCTGTTGTTGTGACCTACTGAAATCACATCAACAATTGTTTTAAACATTCATACCAGCTGTTGTTGTGACCTACTGAAATCACATCAACTCTCAAGTCTAACAGTTGCTCAGTTACAATCTTTTCAATAAAAACAGTCCACTTCATCAGGCAGGAAGATGTTCAATATGTACAATGGCAATTTGTTATAATATTATTTTGTGATACGTCTACAACGTTTGCACAACCATACACACATGTTTTCAAGATTATATCCATTCACATACACATTTGGATCAATCATCAAAGCGAACTGATCGGCTTGAATGGATGTCAATGAAGAACTTCTTGTTCGAAGCTGGAGTGAACCCGAGTCCTGTGCCCCTGTTACTGAAGTCAATCCTACGCGACTGTGCACGTTCAAACTCTCCCACAAGCCCTTGCTGCAGCTGTTCCTGTGCGCCCTTCCCCAGCGCCATGTTTGCCGCCCCGCTGCTGTCCGATGCCGGCTGGAAACCCTTTTTGAAGCCGCCCATCAACCGGAGGAACTTCTGCTGCTTCTCAGAGCTGTTGAACTCTGCGGTGCTCCACTGGCCGAGGCCCTGAGAGAAAGAGTGAGAGATATTAAAAACTGAAGCACTAAGGAGCTCTCTACTGGTTTTACCCGTAATTGTTTGTCAGCAGGAGTAAAACTCGATCTATGAAAATGGTTTTAAATGTCTTCTGGAGGAGTTTTCTAAAGTCTGATAAAATAACCCTGATGATGTTCAGATATTCTCAGAGATTAAATTGGTTACATTTCAGGAAAAACACTCACAAAAAGTCACGACAAAACTGGATCAACGTAATAATCGCACAGGAATGCCACAAGCGTACGTTTAGTAGGGAGCTGAAACAATATGAGATATCCTTTTTCATCCAATCAGTATTGTTTTTTCTCTAAATTCACCACACCCACAGCAATAGCTTCTCCAGGTCTGAATGCTAATGAAAATGTGGTGATTATGGGCTAAAATCTCAAGTTTTCCCTCATTGTTAAATCTGATCGCAAAGTATAATTTGATTAGGTAATCTACGACAAGTGGCTTCCTCTGGTGTGTGATGAGGATGATCCAACTCTGCAAAGTAGGGCAATGTTTTTTTTAGGTCCTATTTATGTATAACCCTAAAGCACTGGAGTACCCTTTTAAAAGAAAACCAGCTAAAAAGGGACATCCCAGAGTTTAATTTCTCTACAAAAAGCAAAATGACATACCGTTGGTTTGGCTGGAGGTTGGGAGGCGTTGTCGACTTCCATTTGTAAAGACTGTCTTCTTTCCTGTGACAAAAAACAACACACTTTATTAACAGTTATTGTGTTACTGACATATCAAGTAGTTAACTGATTTATTAAAAAAAAAGTTCTCTAAAAATGTAATACAGATTGTTTTGCAGTTACATGAGGAATGCAACTTCTCTCATGTTTGTATAAATATGAAATTCAGCCATGTTTCTCTCCAGTGGATTAAACAAATTACACATGTGTCACTATAATTTGTTTTATGTTTATTTAGTTTTACCTTTGGATAACAGCCGGTTAGCTGTTTTCAGTCTTTGTGCTAAGCTAACTGGCTGTTTACACTAGCTTTATATTTACCAAGCAGACATGGCAGTGTTATCCATGCAATCAGCGAACTCTCACCAAGAAAGTGAATAAGAGTATTCACAGAAATTCTATCCACAGCAATAAATATCAACCCACTGACAGACTAACTAGAGCCCTGTTTACCTGGTTGATGTTGACCTCATCAGTGTTTCCTGTTTTCTCGGACAGGAAGACCACGTCCAGGACGTTGTGTGATTCCTGACACACAACAAAACACAAAAAAGGTTCACTCCCGATGTAAAAACATAAAACATTAGAGCATGATATCAATCACTTCTAAGAACCCACACTCACATGTTGGTCTTCCGACTCTTCTTTAATCTTCTTCTTTTTCTTCTTTTCGGCACTAGTTAAAGAACTCACATTCTCCACCGGGGTTTCCTCTTCAGTGGAGCCTTCCTTCTTCTTCTTTTTGCTCTTCTTTCCTGCAGGTTCACTACAGTGCTCCTGAACTTCTTCACATTTGAGTTCTGATGCTTCTTCCCCCTCTCCCTCTCCCTTTCCCCTTTTCTTCTTCTTCTTCTTCGGCTCTGTGTCCTCTACTTCACTGACCTCCACAGAAGCTTTTCTACGCTTTTCTTTTTTGGTCTTTGGCTCCGTCTCAACTTCGTCGATGACAATAATCTCACTCTCTGCAGATTTCTTTTTCTTTTTTTCGTGTACCTTTTCTTCTGATGCTTCTTTGCTCTTTTTGTTGTTAACTTTGTTTTGGATTGTTCCTAATTCACTTCCATCTTCTTTACTATCAGCCGACTTTTTTCTCTTTTTTACCTTAGCCTCTTCTCCCTCTGGTGTTTCCAACATCACTCCATTTTTTTCCACTTTGGACTTTTTATTTGTTGTGTCACCATCTACAGGTTCAATGGTTTTCTTTTTCTTTCCTTTAACTTGCTCCTCAATCTCCTCTGTACTTACTACTAAAATGTTTTTTCGCTTCTTGGCTTTCTTCTTCTTATCCTTTACACCATGCTTTTCTCCCTCCTCCTCATTTTCTGATTTAATCTGCTCAGACTTATTTTTGGCTTTCTTTTTCTTCTGTTTCTTTTCTACTTCTTCTTCTTCTTCTTTCACTGAACTGAACTCTTCCTTTTCCACCTGCTTCTTCTTCTTTTTACTGATTTGATTGTCATTTTCTTTCTTGGTGTCAGAACCATTGACACCATTTAGAGATTCAGAAACAACATTCTTCTTTTTTTTCTTCTTCTCTACTTTGTCACCACCTCCATCCGAAGACTCCTCTTCTGAATCTATAACAATAATATCAACTTTTTTACTTTTCTTTTCCTTCTTTTCTTTTTTCATAACAACTTGGCTCCCATCTTCATCAGTTATGTTGTTATTTTCCAGCGGAGAGGCTTTTACTTTCTTGTTTTTCTTCTCCTTCTTAACACATTTCTCCTGACTCTGCTCTTCTTTCATCCTAATGTTCCCCCTTTCTCTCTCCAAGGCAAAAGACCGCTGGCTTGTCTGGTGAAAGAAATACAATTACGGTAAGACAATACCTTTGAGAATAGATTAGGCTCTGTGTGTGACTAACGGAGAAATAAATACTAACCAAGGGTTTGGCTGAGCTGGAACAGCTTATCAATGTCTTTTTGCAGGGCCAGTCACTTTACCTGCAGGGTAGAGGGGAATTGTGTTAAAATGTTTATAATTTTAGTTTGAATGCAACAAATACTATTACTGTTATCCATCAGCAAACTCATTTTTCTAGATAATACATGTATGTGTCAGACAATTGAAACACTGCACATGTGCAACTTTTTTACAGGTTCTACTTATTTATTAACTGTAAATTGTTTATTATTCAAGATTCAGTAACGCTTAGAGTTGTATTAAAATACCTACATTCATGTACATTTCTCAGGTTGTGTAAAACATGAACAGGTTGTTGTGTTGTTATTTTGTTTGCCTTCCCATTAAATTAACATGCTTTCAGTGAGTGAACACATCAATGTCAACAACCCTTAAATCAAGAAAGGACATCAAGTTAAGATTGAACAAATCCAGAATAATAATATTGCAAAAACACCACTTTTAGGCAGAATAAGATCACCACGTTTATTTTTAGCACTCTCTTACTACACCATGCTAGCTGGCAGCTAACAGCAGCAGCGAATGTTGAATTGTTCAAAGTAGTTAAAAGGTTAAACCGATAAAGAAACAAACTAAACAGTCAGCCAGATGGTAAGACTATTTACCATAGCTGAACAGTTCATTATGAAACGTTAACTCGATGAGCTGTTAACTTACTTTGCACTCTTTGATAATTCACGTGGATACCAGTGTCCTCTCTTCACCCGGAAGTAGTTCCCCCCGTTTCCTCTTAGCGACGAGCATGGTTTCCGTTTGATTGATTGATTGAAAAGTTTATTAACAGCTTGTATATTGGGTACAGTACAGTACAGCTCAAAACATACAATTGTTAAGGGGATGCAGACCAGAGAAAGACTTTCGTCTTGTTTACATCAGGGTCCCCCATTTCCAATTCATCATATCATTTAAGACATATAAGACATATTTGACATACAGATGGCTTATTTACAATTTACATACAGGTGGATTTTTACATACAGATGGCTTATTTACAATTTTCATTTTAGATTTCGTTCTAATACATCCTAACCGGACATTTAAGACATACCAAGTCTACAGATATACAGTTAGTAACAGAGTCTAAAATGCGAGTATATACATAGATGGGGGGGGGGGGGGGGGGGGGGGGGGGAAGCTGTCCATTGTACGACAGGTTGAGATTTGTACCATTACCGGGTAGCAACGAGTGCCCAAAACTAAATTCAACAGGTATGTTAATGTCATTTATTTTATCTTATTTCGGTTGTATTTCTCGGTTTTACTACCATATACTATTTATTTATTGAAATGAGTAACTCGTAAACGTGTGTAGCAGGTGCAGAGTTGGGTGTAACGTAATAATTACTATTACTGTAATAATATTACTTTTGTCGGTAACGGAGTAGTGTAACGCGTTACTTTTATAATTCAGTAATCACACTACAGTTACTAACATTGCCCCGACACGCGTTACTTCGTTACTTTTATAAAATCAGTCATAATCACACTGACAGACAAGGAGAGAAGAGGGGTTTCCGCCGCAGGTTTATATGTACGTAATCTGCGCGACTTGCGCGTCCACATCTCCACGTGCAGTGCTGCATAAACATGGCTGAGTCAGCGATAACTTTCGAGGGGTGGAGGTATGCCCAGTACTCGAGTTGAGGGGGGATGAGGGGGGATGGCATCCCCCCTGAAATAAAAATGGTCAAAATCATCCCCCTTCTAAAACTGCCATCCCCCCTTTCCATCCCTTATGTTATTTTATCAATGAACGTGGCACTGGTATTACTGCTATTTCAACATTCATTTTGCGCATATTGAGTAAAATACTGTGGGCGAGGGAGCACGCACACATGCAATGACATTTTTACCAAGTCACTGACGCTATGCTATGCGAGTGCCGTGATGTGCCCGTTTGATTGATGCCAGAAGCTGCATAGCAGCACTAGCGCAGGTAACGGTTATCACAATGGCCAAGCGACCAGGAGGACAACGCAATCTGAGGGACTTCATATTTAAAAAGACTAAAAATAACATTTCAGGTAAGTCAAGAGTCAGTAATCTTAGTCATTACCAGTGGCGACTGGTCATTAGGGGCAGGTGGGGCACAGCCCCACCTAGTGTCAGCAGAAAGTATTACACATAATGATTACAAAAAATGGAAAGAGATGCAAAAAAAGAAATAAAAAAATATATAAAATATATTTTAAGGTCATGTTTAATCATCTGATTCGTCTGTACATTGCTGTTTTAGTCTGTGTTCTTCTAATTAGTGTCTACAGTGCCGTTTTGAGCCATGTGGGACAAAACCTGATCATGCCCCACCCTTTCACTGTCAAAGTGAACGGTGACTGTAAAAACTA
Organism: Trematomus bernacchii; assembly: GCF_902827165.1. Lineage (NCBI taxonomy): Eukaryota > Metazoa > Chordata > Actinopteri > Perciformes > Nototheniidae > Trematomus > Trematomus bernacchii. The sequence goes on along the minus strand of NW_022988066.1, from coordinate 1,637,585 downwards.
CACTGCGCATGCTCAGAGTATTTTTCAATGTAATGTGTGTGGCAAAAAAAAAAACACCATAGGGGCACAGAGCTGCCATCCCCACCATACGTCATCTCACATCATTCAGAGCTGATTGGCTGTAAGTACGTGTGCCGCGAAAAGTGTGGTGTGTGAAGAGCATGGATGTATAATAAGAGGAGACGAGAGCTGCAGTGACGCGTCCTAAAACCAGGAAGTAAGCTGCAAAAAAGCAATGAGGTTTCTCTATAGGATTTTAGAAAATAGCTTGAAATAAGATCTGTGGGAAACGTACCTGTTAGATAAATGCACGTTTTGTTCAGCCGGATAATATCCACATGTCTACCCCACTTTTATCATTTTCGAATCATAAATCTATCGATTAGATTTATGATAGACTTTTGAAACTACAAGATGATAAGGAGGACTTTTACAAAAAAGTTATAGAATTTTTTGTCCAGAAGGATAGGCAAATGGACTTCATCTTCAAGTCAAGGTAAGACCGCAATTTTTTGAAAATGGGATCTTACTTAGAGAGAACAATTCAATATTTAAATGATCAAATTACATTTTTTGGGTATCCTTTTGTTGAACTGTCTGTTTAAAATTAATCGAAGCATCAGACAAAAAAAGCTTTTGAAAATAATATTATATTTTGGTTTAGGTCAAAATATAAGATTTGTAAACCTGAAGAGTCAGTGCCAGTGTCTCACCAGCCATGAACCTCACTGCACGTCACTGCAGAAGCTTATATATAGACATCTAAGTTTTTTGTGCCCCACCACTTTTGTACATATAAAAACGCCACTGGTCATTACTCATTACTTTAGTCACCAAAGGTGGAATCTATGGACATAAGCAGCAATAACAACTTAGTTTGGAGTTTAGCTACGTTTTTCTCTCGTGTTAGCTAGCTGGTAAGACTCAAAACTGTTGATGAAATGATACCACCAGCACCAGAAGAGCTGAAACCCCTCCTTCAAGCAGTGAACACTCTGGTCATCTCCACAGCTGAGTGTGAACGTGGGTTTAGTCAGATGAACATGTTAACCACAACTAGAAGCTCCCTAGAGATAAAAAGCATGTCAACCTTGCTTTTCATCAAGTGTGTTGGCCCTCCACTGAACAAGTTCAGACCAGATGTATATGTCAAGACTTGGCTTCAAAGCCATTGCTTAGCTAACAATCCGAAAGCAAGAGCCAGAAAAATTTAGACCAAAAAGCATGATTATGAAAATCTTTGGAAACTTCTATGAGATGGGGGAGAGTGGAGTAGGCAGCCATTGACAACATTGGTCCTATTTTGTATTATCTGTATAATCTTTTAATATATTTTCATATTTTGTAAACAATTTCAATTTGCACTTAATGCCCTGTTAAAAAAAGTAACATTGGGAATGTTAAAGGGCCCATGTCATGGCCATCTCCACTGATCATAATTACATTGTTGAGGTATACTAAAATAGATTTATACTGTGCAATTTTCCAAACTCACATTGGTTTCGCATACAGCATCTCTGTCAAGCATGTGTATTCAGCAGTATTCACTCTCTCCACTAAACGACTCGTTGGAGCTCTTGCCCCCCCCTCCCTGTGAGCCTAGTGTGCTCCGATTGGTCAGCTCGGCCACTCTGTTCTGATTAGTCAACCACCAGAGAGGCTGCGCCCATGTCTAAACGGCTGCTCTCAGCCGAACATCAGTCTTATCATGGCGTCGGTACAGCCGTATATTTTATACGCAAACTAACCGAACTGTAGCTACAACTGTTGTTATAGAAGAGTGTGACGGCCCCAGGGCCTTTGTCTTACGATGGGGTGGAGCTGAAGAGGCTAATCAGCGCGATCACGGACACCTGGCCGGAGCCGAGGTGCTAGCCAGCTGCCCGGAGTCAAACAGCAGCCCCCCTCTCCCTCCAAGCAGCTCAGCAATCCTCTCCCCCTCTCTCTGCATTTACCACAATAAATGTGCCGTGGTTTTGTAAACTCGTGTATGTCTCCTTGTCTTTCCGTTGTGGCCTACGAGCCGGTCATAACAAAGAGTAAGTTATTTTTACCCGTTATAAACTACTACTGTTTGATGAGAAATCAAATCATGGTTTGCTATATGAATGATATGTTATAGGAGCAAATAATTCAGGGAAGAAAGGATAGGCCTACTAAGTATTTCCATTAAACTTTATTTTTAGAAATGTACAAAATGAACGTAAATATACATATATACACGGTATATCGTCAATTACTCCTCGTTGTCGGCATCTTGCTTATAGCAGCCGGGGCTTTTTGAGACGATGCCTCAGTGTGGTCGTCCAGTCATGTATTTTCCGGCAGGATCTGGCTGGACGAAATAAAATGCAAATCACAAAATATTAGAGAAACTTAGTTGTTTTAGATTCGTTAGTAGTAGTTGTGGTAGGAGTGTGGATATATCTAATGAACAGCTTGCCTGCTAATATGCTAACCTAGCTTTGTTTACCTTGGTAGCTAACACGATATGAACGTTAGCTTGGAGTAACGGAGTGTAATAAAACTACTATGAACAAAAGTTAGTGGTTCATATTAGGCTAGCAATAACGTGTTTATAATTGCATTATTCTACGGGTAGTCTGCTACGTTCGGTCATACAATGTTTCCCGCTAGCATGTATAGCTAGCCTCGTTAGCTATACATGCATAGCTAGCCTCGTTAGCTATACATGTACTGTCACAATGTACGGTAAATCACCCGGAGTATACTGTATGAGTATTCCGTGTGTGTGACTGCAGACATTCTCCTGCCATGACAAACATGTAAGGCCATCTGCTGACATTGTAGTTGATATATTTAAACGCTAGCAACGTAGCATAACAAAAATGTTTTTCCGACCAAACTAAGGTCTAGCTCCGTCGGTAGATCGGTAGCATACACGCTACGCCAGCTATAATGTAATTACGTTTCGCGACTGACCGAACGGTAAATCACCAGGAGTATACGGTCTATGACTATTTCGTGTGTGAATGCAGACATTATCCAGCTATGAGGAACATGTATGTAAGGCGATCTGCTAATATTGGAGTTGATATATGGAAACGCTAGCAACTTAGTTAGCACAGTTAGCACTGGCTTAGCAGTCCGAAACATGTTTACACATTTAAACAGTCGTGGTAGCTACCTTGTTTGATAAATACACAAATAACAATGCAAACTTACAGGTTGTGTACCCAAATCTTCCCCTGCTCCAAATAGTCCAAACAAGCTGTGCATATCCGGCCTCAAACTGGGCAATGTTTTGGAAGCTTTCGTCTGTGAAATGCCGGTTCTTCGAACCTCTGGAGGAACAGTGTTAAAAAGAAATTTCAACCACTGACTTCGTCGTGGTTCTTCTGTCGGTAGGACAAACAGCTCAGATTTCTCCTCACATTTCAGGAAACAGGTCCTTGGCAGTGGCATGACTGGATCGATTGTGAACTGAACCAGAGCTTCCAACAGTAAATGTTAGGCTGGCAGAGGGTGCGGCCAGCACCGCTGGGTGTGGCCATAGCTCTTCGGGATTGGTCCATTTCGTTCCGGGTACCGCATGACATCAGGCCGTACCCGGAAGATTCAAATGGGCAGTGACGTATCTCCAACGAGGCGTTTTGGGGAGGTATTTTCTGTGTTAGAGGTTTACTCGCTACAGGGTGTACTTTGAGGGTTTTGACTCTGCACACCGTTTACATGCATAAAAACCTTCATAACACACAAGGGGACGGGTAATAACCGGAAAAGCATGACATGGGAGCTTTAACATAAAAGATTTGTATTTGAACTGCAATAAAATGATGACGGATCAATTTTGTTCTAATTTCTTTCCTCAATTTTCTCATGAAGTTTCACATTTACATAATGATTGAATTAATCACGATACAAAATTAACCCTTTAGATACCAGTTTTGATCGTATACCAGTATATGCTTTTTTGAAAAAATACACTATAATTCAATATTCTAAAAACAAATTTGACTTTATTATTAGTATCATCAGCTGATCCATCTGAATAATAAATGAGGGACTGTTAACCTACAAGATTTGTACCATAGACTTCCATTATAACCACATTTTTTTTATCCCCTCCCCCCCTTTAAATTAAAGTGAAAAAAAGATTTTGCACTAATTGTCCTCTGCATTTGACCCTAAATGTTAGTGGTGCCATGGCAGCCCGGGGACCGACTCTAATTCTGAGGTGCCTTTGTCAAGAGCAATGACAGGAGTATCTGAACATCCATAACATGCATGTTGTTTTAGGAGTATAATAATTATCTTTATGCTGGTTGGTCTCCCACCCTCTGCGGGTTATCAGCTAAAATGATGTCCCCATATAATCAAATCCACCATCCCCCCCTGATTTCTTTTTACAACTTGAGTACTGGGTATGCCCATTATTTTGAGTTCGTCCGAGGAATAGACAGGAATGTGACGGTGAGGTGCAAACTGTGTCCAGGCCAGAAGCTGTTATCCACTGCTGTAAACACCACGTCAAACCTCAACAAACACCTGCAAAGACAAATGCTAAGGTGAAGCTAATAGCTAAGGACCCCCGAACCCAGAGTGATGATGTTGTGAGTGCGCCGCCGCCGACTCCGAAGCAGCAAAAATTAGAATTTGGAGGACCGGTAACCAAAGCAGAGATGGACAGGCTTGTAGCATCCTTCATAGTAGAGGAAATGTTGCCCATTTGCACAGTGGAATCACCATCGCATTGTTCAGAGATATACTGCGCAAAATACAGATAGCAGGAGACAGAGGACAGCCATGGTCAGAGCTATCTGGATCAGTCTTATGCGACAATGGAAACTGAACTAAAGAGAACATTTGAAACTTTAGCAGTCTGCGTGATCTGCCTGTAGGGAGGGGCGGGCCGGCCCTGCAAGTAAATTAACGAGTAAAGTAACGAGTTACTTTATGTAGAGAGTAACGAAGTAGTGTAATATATTACTTTTTTTTCAAAGTAATATGTAATATATTACTTTTTTTTAGTAACGACCCCATCTCTGAGCAGGTGTGTTAGTTGTTTTGCCCTTTTATCAAACCAACATATTTAAAAGACACACCTGCAGTCAGTCAGCAAAAGACCGAAGCATTGCCCAGTTATTAATAAAACTAACTATTATACATGTAAAAACAATCAAAGGAACTGAAATGAACAGGAAAAAACGTATACAAACAACAATCAAATCATGTTTAAAGTGTATTATTTTAGAAAGTAGGCAGGGTTTTAACTACTGTCCCTCTTCATTCTTAACACAACTAATTATGTCCCTTTTTGTATATACAAGTACAAAATCATGAATGAATGAGAAGAGATGGTCTGAAAGTGTTCATCATTATCCCTAATACAATAATAAGTATTCTGAACACTTGTGTTTTAAAATGTGGTCGGACAACACTTTTTTATAGCTAGTTTCAATCATGCTCTGCCTGTAATCTAAACCCGACTTCTACCTCACCTTCAGCTCCAGAAGTCAAAGGTCAGTGGACCAACATGCCTCTACGGACTTACATTGGCTCTAGCTTGAACCTGCAACTACATCCAGCTTAATCCAAACCCAACATACTCTTCCCTTCACGCTGACCTGCCTTAAAAGTGAATTACTCAGGAACGTGGAAAGACTCTGGTAGATGGACACCTTGCCCTATGTTAATGAAAAGACAGCCACAAGGTCGAGACAGGACAAGATGGCTCTCACTCTTCTTCATTCCAAGACAGAAAGAGTAGAAATAGATGGTGTAATACGCTATGCCACTCCCCTGCTGAGAATTCCCAATATGCCTGCCTTTCAAGCCCCCAAGGAAGGCGTTCTGCCTCGTCTCTGTGCCACAGAAAGACGCTTGTCCAAAGACTCACAACTTTCTGAGAAATACCAGGAGGAACGGAATAAACTCACAGAGCTTGGCTATGTTAAAAGGATCCCCAACGAGCAGGCTGAGCAACCACAGGAAACCTGGTATTTTCCACATCACATAGTTGAACACAACAACAAACACAGGATTATTTGATTGCTCTTTTGAATACATGGGACAAACCCTGAACAAATGTCTTCTGCCTGGCCCAACACTTGGTCCCTCACTCATTGGAGTACTCCTCAGATTCCGCCAAAATGCCATTGCCATCTGCGGAGACATAAAGGCTATGTTCCATCAGGTACGCCTTTATGAATGAGGACAAACCCCTGTTGCGCTTCATTTGGAGAGGGATGCAGCTCGAACAGGAACCCAGTGTGTATGAATGGCAAGTTCTTCCATTCGGAACAACCTGCAGCCCATGCTGTGCCACCTTCGCAGTCCAATAACATGTCAAAGATCATTGTGATGGAAACAAGGAGGTCCTTGAATCCGTCCAAAATTGTTTTTATGTTGATAACTGAAAAGCTATCACTCCCCCCAAGAAGCAAAGTCCCTCATCGACAAAATGAGACCTCTGTTCTTAGATGGTGGTTTCGACATAAGACAGTGGGCTAGCAATGATCCATCCATAATAAAACATCTCCCTACAGAGTCCAAATCCAAGACTAACGAGTTGTGGCTCTCAGAGGGTGGAGACCCTAAAGAGCCTACATTGGGCCTTCAATGGAACTGCCTCAAAGACACGCTGGGCTATAAAAACAGAACAATCACTTACCACCAACCAACAATGAGAAATATCTACAAGGTCTTGGCATCTCAATATGACCCCTTAGGCTATCTGATCCCTTTCACTACCCGTGCACTAACAGCAGGCTCAATATTCTCAATATTATGGTTGGAAAGGTGATGTGCAGAGAGGAGTTTGGAAGGCTTTGGGTGTGCAGGCATTTTGTTATTTTCATTCTTTGTTCTCGTCAACTCACGGCTTTGTTGACGAAGGACTGGAGAGGAGTCCATATTGAAAGCAAGGTGTGAGGAGCAATTTACAAGAAGAAATGTCCCGCTGTAACTTCCTTCTGTGCGTCTGTTACGTGCCTCTTGTGGACAGGAGGGTTACACACATGCAATTTCTAACAACAGTACTTCCTGTCACCTGCGGCCCCCAAATCCTCCTGCTTCTCCTGGTGTCCAGCCAGTGAAGATCTAGCAACCACTTTGATGGTCTCCTATTTCGAGCCTTACACCTAAGGCTTTTGGAGGTGAGTCGTATCTATCCACTTAAAACCTCATCCGCTGCCTACTACTGTTAGCTTCAATACCACCCACGTCTATGACAGCTACGTCCCAATCTTTTATCTCCAGCTTCCTTGAGGACTTAAACCTACAATCTGGGCAAGCTGCAGTGCAACCACTATCTGCAGCCTCTAATATCCAAAGCTTTAGGGAGCAGTGACTTTTTAAACACCCTACATTACATTTTGAATTTTAGAAGAGATGATTTATTACACTTTTTGGAAGAATAGAGCTATGTGTACTGGGTCTCAATTCAACACACCACAAGCTCTATATACTTGGTATAAATCATTCAGAAATCTTCTTATTACTAGAAATAACAATCTAGATCAACCTCATTCTTTACTTTGTATACAAATAACTACTTTTGTGATGTGTTATGGATGCACTTTTAATATTTTTTGGAATAATCTTGAAAATCAAAAATGGAAATTAGTCTGAAGTATCAACTGGAAACCTTGCATTATTTATTTATTTGCAGCCTTTTTTTATTGACATTGACACATTTGTGAGGATATCTTCTTTGTTTGTTTGCTTGTCTTTTATTGCAGTGCAGTCATTTTTCTCTGTCACTGCACATGCCTCTCCTCTATGTGTGTATAGCTGATTGTATAGCTGCATCCCTATAAAGTGACTCATGGATAATGACGAAAGACCAGTTCAATGACCAGACAGTTATTAACCGAAATATGCACTGATGTATTAGCCACTTTGTGCAAACCACATTACAGACATTGATGTTACGCTGCCATAAGACAGTGACAGGGCTATCACTATAAGAACATTTAAAAAAGGAAAAATACAATTTTCACATTTTGATTATTTACACAATTAAAACTCAGGTATATAGGGTAAACACATATACATCTTGTAATGGTTATATTTGCATTGTACAATATCTGAGCACACAAAAAGGCAAATTATTTACTTTAGTTTTATATAACAAAAATAAATGGTCAAAGAAATTGTCATAAAATAAACATAGTGAATGGCATTATAACTTGATAAATTGTCCTGGGTTGAATTTAGTGTTTCTAAGAAAATTAAAACGGATGCTTATTAGAAATCTACATGGTGCCAAACGTTGTCCTTCTACTAATAAAAACAGTGTACATGTGTGTGAGTCGGTTCCAGTTATATTCACAGTGATGGATGAGTTAATGTTTTCTCTAGATAACATTTGAAGGGATCCTGAATGCCAGAATATAATGACAGTTGCAATACAATTTCTAACCAAGCATGATCAGTATAGCCTTATTGAATCCAGAGTAATATTGGGAAAACATGAGTGAAACTGGTTGAGAAAACAGTCCAACCTCAAGGTCCATTTGGTAGCTGTTCCAGAGATTTCAGCTGTACAACATGGTCTTCCTTTGAGCACTTTAAGTGGATTTGTCAACCGCTATTTCCATTGTCAAGAACAAGCTTTGCAATAAAACACTGAAACAGTTTTTTCTCTTCTATATATATATATCAAAATTCTATAAAACATTTAAATACATTTGGACAAAATACATTACCTCTAAACTGGGCTTTTACATGCATCTCAAATGATCAGACATCTCAAATATCACAATGCCCAGATATAATATAGTGCAAAATCACAACCTCAAACAGTAAACGTTACTGTATACACTGCAGCATTGCAGTATTAAATGGCTTTTTATCATAGGCTTATTAAAAACGACTAATCCATCCGCCGTAGACTATTTTTAGCCTTTTAAATCATCAGATTATTATTCAAAACTTTACACCAGCTCTGTTACTGCATGACAATTATGTATGAAATGTCCAATAGCACTGATAATAGAATGGAGACATGGAGAGAAAAACCCTGCGAGTCCTTTGAGTCTTCCACCATGCCAGCTCTGTGGGCGTATGTTTAAATAAACATCCTAAAGGCGTGTCTTTTTTAGATGTATTCTTACACCAGATAGAAGAGAAGTAAAGTAGTTTTTGTGAAGCAAACATCACTGAGGAACTGGCTTCAATTAGTTACAGCAATCATTTAGAGCTGCTCCCACATCATGTGTACTTCTATACATTCAAATCATACTTTAATCTTTTCTTTATTATGGTTAATACCACAGTGTTCGCTATTAACCTAATAGCATTCGCCCTTCTGATGCACTCCATGTTTATGTATTTATTTACATATTACAATTAAAACTCCCTGTGCCTAAATAATGCATCATTACAACTGTTCCCTTATGAAAAAATCTCCTAGGCTATGGAAGCTGAGTCACTTCGACCCTCTCTTTTGTGATTTTCTGTCCAGTCTGCTGAAAAATAGGAACGCAAAAGGAGAGCAAAAACACTATTAGGATTGGTTCTTAAAATGTAACATGTTGCATGGTGCATTTTTAAGGTCCCATCACATCCATTCTGTGTGATATGCGATGTTTTCAAAATCTCCTTCTTCTTAGGCAACAGGAAATTCTATAATCACACACCAGCGTTACACCAGCGTTTCTTCTTCAAGTCTTGTCGCATATTACCATAACCGTCGCCCAGTGTAGTTTACTGGGGCTGTGGGCATCTACACCAAAGAAACAAAAACATGTAGTAAACAAGTTTAGTATTGTTAGGGTTGGTTATTTTTATGTCAACAACTCACAATGTGTGTTTCTTCCATACTTACCGTTCCACCATTCATGACCAGAGCCATCTCAGTGGGTTGGTAGACGTGACCTCTGAAGGCGATGCCGGGACGCATACTCCCGTGGCTGCTGTGGTAGGTTCCAGTTCGGAGTGCTGACCCACCACGAAAGGTAAAGCACACACACGCACGTTATGGGTGTTATGCTAACAAATGTTACATCTACTAACTAGACCATAATGGCTCCAGTTTCAAGGGAACCTTACCTACTATTATATGGCATATTCATACTGCATGGTATGTCACGGCTCTACCTTTTTGTGTCATCCTATGAGCAAAATGTGTGGATGGTACCTGGTACTGTTTTGATACTATCTCCTTGGAGGTTCTTAACAAGCTGAGCAAAAACTAGAAGGTGGAGTAAAACACTTTAAACTAATGATTAATCCATGAGAATATTCACCAGCGGATCATCTTGCGCAAACCTGGACCTTTCTTTATTAGCTCTATCCAAATATTTTAAAAGATGGTAGCTGGAGAAACTATAATGCACAACTGACAGCAATCAGCTGATCATCCCATCACACTAAGGGGGTGCTCTTACCAGAGGAAAACAAAATAAGCACCTTGTACCAAAATTGAGTTGATTTGAGCAGAGCTGTACCATAATAGATTAAATGTATTATACCGTGCAGTGGAAATGCAGCCATGTGATGACAGTGCTACTGATTTGTATAAATGAAACATATATTACATGTGAAGCAACTATTGGGGGATGGTTAGCATAAGGGCGCTTACAAACCATGGACACTTTTATACATTTTAGGGCACTATTTAGCCAATACTTTTCTCAGATCTTGGAAAATGTAACTTAAATGGCTTACAATAAGAAATTGCAAGCAATAAGCTACAAGGATGTCAACTGATAAGGTGTGCTAACCTTGTCATTTTTTATGCTAAAGCAGATACATCATATTTTTCTAATCTTAGCTCAAATTAGCCAATAAAAAAACACTGGTATGTTGGTAATCCTATTAGATCCACTTGGCATTTTTTCAGACAAAATGGTGTCCTTTGGTCCTACCACTTTAAAAGGAAAAACGTTTCTGGCAACTTTGGTCTTATTTTTCTATGTATGGTCATGATAATTACAATATATAACACAAGCTCTACTGCAGTGTACCTGCCTGTCAGCCTTCCATCTCGTGCACAAACTTATCTCGTGCCCTCATTGGTCATGTGCTCGTTCGTGTTTGTTGGAGGAGGGGCACTGTAAGGAAGTCTGAAGGAAGAGGCAGATTTCTTCCGGTTGTGTACTTTCAAATTCTAGCTCACTCGAGCTGGTTTCTCCATTCTTACCTACCCTACCTTTAAGGAAGGTAAAAAGAGACTTCATCATCCTTTTCAACCAATAGTAACTCTTCTGGAGACTTGGTGACACATTGTTACATTGCTTCCCTCTGTGTTTTCTTAACTAACTCTCTGTATGACTCTGCCATTGTGAAAGTTGGACTGCTGTCACACTTTGTGCTTTCTTACAACAGACTGCGTTCTGCCACTCTTTGTTTATCCTGGTTCATCGTGGTTTAGCTCTTCATCTGTGCATTTGGCTTCAGATAAATATGGACAGCTACCAAAGTGAAATGACTCATACATATCCCTATAAGCCTCTTAGATACTCATCCATTTCATAGGGTTTAATTGGATTTTGTATTATGCTGCAGGAGTGGTTTGAGACGTTTTATTACATATTTGTATTTTTATATATTTATTTATTCCACTGAGAGAACTGAGGCCTTTTTAAAAGCACAGATTTAGGCTTAACAAATCTCCTGGGCTACTGGCTGAGTTAGGAGAAATGTCTAAAGATTTAAAAACTCCTACTTCTATCAAAAGCTGCTACATTGCGTTAGTGTTTTAGAAAATGCAACAATAACGCAGTGTTAAAAGCACATTTGGATGACTTGCGAGTTACTAACAATCAAATTGGTCAACCTACAAGTCAAATGAATCCAATAGCACTGTAGAGGACACTTTGCAGACGCCTCCACTACTACTGGGAAAATGCAATTAATCACATTTTGAATAAATTAATGAAGTAAATTAAATTGTGTTAAATGTTTTAATATCCAATCTTTGCACGCTCTTTTTATGTTAATGTATATTTCATTGATTCACTGACACAAACCAGTTCGCTTGTCAAACAATCTCTGTGTAAAGTCCATGAGACATGATGTCATGATGTATTTAAAAAGGTCAGACTCCATAAAAGCTGGTTGTTTTTGTTCTCTACTCGGCATGACATTGAATGGCATGAACACAACGTTGTTTTTTGTTTAGTTTTTGAAGAGGAGACATGGCATCATCCGTTTTGTTGATAGTTGCCAAGCAACAGTGATCTCATGGCTTTGTCATGACTTACCATTAAACCAAACACATTTGTAATCAACCTTTAAATGTTGAAAATGCAACCAAATGAGGTCCATTTAAAGGCAGCATTAGAAAACAGGTTGAAAATCCTTTCTTAGATTATTTCATCTTTAAAACAAACATGAACAGACACACACACACACACACACACACACACACACACACACACACACACACACACACACACGTTACATAAGCCTACTTTCACCGTGCTCCTCCATAGAAAAGGCCTGGTTCTCAGGGAAGGGTCGGTGTGAGTGTGCTGGGATCTCATCTCCAAAGTGTGGAGGCGGGGACGTATGAGTGGTGTCGAAGAAGTCTTGCGTGATGGACTGCGGAGGGTTCCGGAGACACAGGTGGGCCTCTGGAATAGCGTGGAACAGCAGCAGGATCCAGCCCTGAATGACCAGGGCCACCGCCAGCGCAGGCTCATCCAACACCTTCACATCCTTCTTCCCTGCTCCCCCAAAACGCTCCCCTTTCCCCTTTCCCCTCACCTGGCTGCCATAAAGATAAAACCCCAGCCAAGCCACCCATAGCAATGCTGATGCCAAACTGGACAGGAAGAGCCAGACGGCGTTACACTTCCATCTCCGCTTTTCACTCTCTCCTTCTCTATCTTCTTCACTCTCTCCCCCCAGCTCTCCTCCACACAGCACCACCCCCAGAGAAAGCCCCATGGCTATGAGGAGCAGCCCCAGTGTGTAGCTGCATGTCAGAGCAAAGTCTAAAGGTGGGTATTCGCAGGCTGGGTGACCCTCTCTAACGACAGTCAGCAGGACCCATTCAGCAGAGATGATTCCCTGAACCAACGCCAACGCGAGGCCCAGAGCCGCCAAGGAGCTTCCTGATGGACTCGTCTGGCCGGCCACCAGCCTCCTGAGCCTCACACCCTGCACCAGCAAGCTGGAGAAGCAGAGGGCAAAAAGGGGACCCCAGAAGGCCCGGCGGACCACACAGAGTGCCTGGTTCTTCCCCACCAGGAATGCCAGGGAGATGGTAAAGATCCCCAGGAGCGTGCCCAGGAGCAGGAGAAGAGGTCCCAAGCCGGAGCGCCTGGCGGGGTCAGAAATGGAGCGCAGCTTGACCAGTAGCAGCACGGCGAGGACCAGCGAGGCGAGGCCGCCGCTGCAGGCCACCGCCTCCAGGACCACCCCCCAGACAGCCTCCAGGTCGCACAGCACTCTGTACGGAGGGTCCACATCCACACTGCAACCCCGGGGAGGAGGAGGAGAGGGGTGCGACGAGGCATAGCCCATCAGGGACAGGAGGCAGATGATGATAGGGCTGACGGCCATCTTAGAGATACAGAAACAGAAAATATGTAGTAATGGGGAGAAAGGTGCAGAGAGATAAACAAGAGGAGTGATACTGTGGAGGAAGATACAGAGAGGAGGGGGGCACGAAGGTGGATGTCGTGATACATAACTATTTCATAAATACTGCCTCTTCATGAGTCACAATATACAGAAGAAACAGCAGACAACATTTATTAAGATCCAGTAAGCCTGTTATACACCAGAGATTAATATGTCTTTCTGTCTAACACACACACACACACACACACACACACACACACACACACACACACACACACACACACACACACACACACACACACACACACACACGCACACACACACACACACACACACACACACACACAGAATAGAACTGCTTTTAGCACTGGGCAATAGTTTCCATGGGAACGGGAAACAGCGTGGGCTGACTATTGCACACTGGGCTTTTGAGAAGTCGAGTTTCAGTACCCAAAAGCACAGAGAAATTCATGAGTATACACACACACACACACACACACACACACACACACACACACACACACACACACACACACACACACACACACACACACACAAACACACAAACACACACACAAACATAATGTTTATACTCACTTGTGAGAACCCCTTAATGACAAATTCATCCCCCAGCCATAAAACATGACCCTTAGTTGAATCTTCATGTAAGTTGTAACCCTCCAACAGTGAAGAGTGATCCCAAAATATCCTTACTGTCCATTTCTGACAAGGATAGAAGTATCCAAACACAAATAAACACACATACGTACGTACGTACGTACTAAATTCGACACAAATGATAAAACTCTTTAATAAAACTCACCTCAGATTAATTCTTGCCTTGAAATGTTGATTATTGGCAGTGAGGGGGCATTATTATTTTCCAGTCTGCATCCCAGCAAGTATTTTTGTTTTATTATCCCAGTTAATTAAATCCTTGAGGCAGCGAAAACAAAACGGTTTCCATTTTGTCTCTTATGTCTCTCTCAGCTCCCACTGTTTTTAAAGTAAAAAACAAGCACACTTTGTTGCGAGATCAATAATGTCCTTCTGCTGCACTGTTACGTCCGGCTGCTCCGAGAAAGATCTACAATTATGATGCATGCCTTGATACTTCACACACCCACGGAGTCAAATATATCTTGTGTGTCTCTTTCACTCTTCTCTCTCGCTCCCTCTGTCCCCCTCTTTCTAGTCATTCTGTCTGCATGTCTCTTTTCTCGCTCCCTGCTTCACGCTGAATCTGCGGAGGTGTCAACAGAGACGCAATCCCAGCTTTACTCCTGCTCACCCACTCATGGGGAGCATGATTTGCTGATGCACCTGTCTAAACAGGAAGGAAAATGTGAAATAAGTACAGTACATAACCATGGTAATTCACAGCCAATCCAGTGTGAGTCACCAGCATGTTAGAGTGTTATTTCCTGCCTACTGGCTCCCACGTCTTCCTCATTATTCAATTCTTCCTCACACCCAGAGCTGGAGATTCATCATTAACCAGCAAATTGGACCAAAATCAATGGACTCTTCAACAGGGAGATGTTTGTGAATGGTGTGTGTCGCAGAGTGAAGGAGAAGAAGTGAAGGCTTTGGAAGAAGTGGGGCAGATGGTCAATCTAAACACAGGTGAGCCCTGTGGCCACGTGGCTGTCCTTGTAGAGAGTGTTACATAATACCCTTGAAGACATGATTCAGCCAAGTCCCTTTAGAGTGGCGTAATCTCCTCCCCTGGAGATGGCTTCATGCGGTGACACGACGAAAGAAAAACCCAACCATTGTACTAGCTTATCGAGTCTATTTGGATCAGTGTGAGAGAGATTGATGCTGACAGACAGTAGTGGGCTCAGTGACAGAAAAAGGCCAAAGCTGTTTTTTGTGACACAAATAAACTGACAGTTAGTGATAGTGAGTGTTTTGGACAGTCATAGCAGATTAATTACTTAATGAATGGGTTTACAATAGATACATCACTCATGACAGATGACATGATGTATTGTATTTTAAACTAAAGCAGACAACCATAGTATGCAGCCCTATTTATAATTGCACCATTGTCCATCACAGATAACAGCAGACTTTATATAAGAAGTGGATGAGGATAGTTTCCTTTACGTTACCCATTTATTAGTCGCCTATGGTTTTAGGCAACTCAAATGTTACATTTAACTTTTATGAACTGGTAAGACTGAGAAACGATTAAAGGTCACCTATTACATTTTTCATGTCCTCTATACATAAAATGCGTCCCTGTGTAAAGAGATTCTGAAAGTTTCAGGAAAAAAGATTCTCTCACTTTTTGTCCTGATCCATTTATATAAAAACCTGTCTGAAAATGAGCTGATCAGATTTTGGCCACTTTGTGATGTCATAATGTTTTTTTGGGTTGTGTAACCATGAGCCAATCACCAACCAAGGTAACCCCGCCCACCTTATCACCTGAATCTCCTCCTCCATATCTCGCAGAGGGGCGTGGGGTGTGGCACCTTATTTTCATCTAAAGTAACAGATGATTTGTATATAACTGAGAACTATAATATATTAATGAAAAACAGTATAACAGGAGACCTTTAAAGTTATCAGACGAAAAAACATGGACAACAACCAAACTTGGATAACGTGATAGCGAACCTTCACAATGTAGCCACGCCCACAAACTGCATTATCGGCTTTTTTAACCCTTTAACTACCAGACCAAGAAAAAAGCTATGGAAAAATTATTTGTCAGTGCTCTGACACTAAAATATGTCAAAAATGATATGGTTACCTTACAAAAGTTGACCAAAAAGATGCATTAAAGGACACCTATCATGCTATATTTAAATGATATATTGTAGGGCCATACCTATATAAGGTATATTTATACGTTTCTGTTTTCAAAATACCAAACAGATCATGCATTTTAGCCATGCCTCATTTCGCTCTATGTGCTGTTTGCTGTCTACGGGGCTGATTCTGTGAGCTGCAGCTGACCACGCCCCCCTGCAGGAGAGGGGAGACGTGCTCTGATCAAGTCAAGAGGGGGAGAAAAAAAGATCTCCGTCCTCTGTGTTTTATTATATTATAATAGGCCTATAGAGTCGTTATTCATTTGTTTTAAAGCTCAATAAATAACAAAGAAGACCTTTGACCGGCACTTTTCTAATTTTGTCCGGAAGATTTAAACTTTAACGGACATCTTGACCGGCGAAAGAAACTGAAACTGAAACTCGGCCGCACGGTCCCCTCGTTCCTTGGAAGAGGCGGAGAGGTGGGTGTTTGTCATCTGCTGGTGGACTAACCGGAGAGAATTACAGTGCTTGCTGACGTCAGTAAAGTGTTCAAATCTGGATCAGTTTTTATCAGATCCGTTGCAGCCCCTTTTTTAGAGATTTGGGTATGGAGGAAAATAGAGAGGGTTGTGTTTTCTGACACTTGGTGAGTTCCCTGGAACACCGGGGACACATATTCATGTATAAAAGACGTACAAAAGTGCATTTTGCATGATAGGTCCCCTTTAAGTGAGAAGCATGGTCATTGTCTCATAGACTTCTATACATTTGACCTTTTTAGGTCACTTATGTATTGGCTTCACTTTTCAGAACCTTAGTCGGGTCACAGGGGCCAAGGCTTTTTAAAAGTCCTGGGTATTAATAACAGAGATTAATAAAAGACATTCATCTCTGTAATCCCTGCCCACCTCAGGTATTCATAAAGCAGAACTTTGTCACTGTCTTCAAAACGTTTGGGAATTCTTCTCAACTGGAGTTTTGTGTCTGGCATACCTGTATACTGTTTCTTTTCCTGTGTTTTATTTGCATCCCCTGAGAAGAAAGAGGTAGGAGACAACAGGGCAGAGAAGTGCTGACTAACTCAGGAAACCAGTCCTAATCTGTGTAATCCAGTGTTTACTCTGGTCACAGTCTAATAGGGCCTCGTATGGCCCATCCCATAATCCCACCCTTATCCCACCTCATGTCTTCATACAGATCCCAAAGAGGGCACAAACCGAGGCTCTATCTGCACGTTATTACTTTGTAACACGACTTCACACAGTAAAGACATGCACAGCTGGAGATCTGCAGTTTTCTCCTGATGGTAGAGTACCTTGCCCAAGAGCACTGATAACAGAATAAATTATTTGGTTGTGATCTTTAATAGAGGCACATGTTTGTACAGTTGGCTGATGTTCTTTAGGGTAGAGCAATGGTCTTTATTAACTTATCCTTTTTTACTGTTGGATATCTGATAGTCTTAGGAAAGTGTCTAGTGACAGCCATGATAAGATAATTCTCTCAATGCTAGGAAGGTGCTTTTATTCTTCCTTTGTTGTCCCTTGGTGTAGTGTAAACTGGACCATCCTTTATTTAAAATAAGTAGTAAATGCCATCCCTTCATTCCTTTAGGGCAGCAAAATGTAGAGCTACACACCATTTGGACGTCAACAAAATGCGCTTTTACTGTTTAATCACTTACATTGAAAGCATAACTCTTAGGAGGTGTGATTGTGTTTGGACATTAAATATTATTTCATTGTACAGCATTTAGTTTGTCACTGTACTCATCTACTGTTATATCTGCCGCTGCATAATTATATTGCTGGGTATAAGTGCAAGTAGATTCTCTTTACGTAAGTCCTCCCTATAAATTGTCCTTCTGATCTTTCCTTGACCTCAAAGAGGGAAATTTTCCATTGGGGTAAAGGAAAAGAGGTTGGGAAAAAACCACTATTCCCTTTTTTAAAGCAGTCCAAGTATAAAACAGGGCACTGTAGGAATTGTCAAGTGTAATGGCGCGTTTCCACTACACGGCCTCGCTCGGCCCCGCTCGGTATGGCTGGGCCTCGTTAGGACTGGCTCACTTTATGGCGCATTTCCATTACAGTTTAGGAACTGGGGTAGTATCTATAGTAACGCAGTGTAGGCGGAGCCGTGACGTCATCTTTGATGAGAACCCCAGAAAAACAACACAGCCGTTAGCTGTTAGCACTCAGAGCTCACAGCTCCTCATATATGTTCAGAAACTAGACAAAAGTTAAACAAGTACAAACCACAGACTGCCTGTGTCATGGTGAATACAGTCGCTGCTTTATTTATGTCTGTATAGGCCGTTGTTGTGAGTGTGGACGGTCGGAGCATATACTGCGTTAGCTTAGCCAATCTCCATTTAGAAAACACGCATTTTAAAAGGTTTTTCGCCTGCCGTCTGTCTGCAGACTTGACAAAGCATTAATTCATGGTTTTTACTAACCGGTATCAGTATGTTGTTACTTCGGCATCATTTTGAAACGTGTATTACAATTAAATCACGGTCAAATATGTCCATCTTGTTGTAGTTGTAGCCCCCTTGCCAGCGATGCTCTCTCTAGTTTAGCATACTCAGCCCGACTCAGCCTCGTTGTCTCTGGCCCTAGACCCGCGATTTTATGAGGCCAGAAAAACTGTGAATTAGGACCCGCCGGCCGGTACTAGGCCAAGTGGAAACGCAACCAAAGACGGGCCGCTGACGTCACAGCCCTCTTAAACCGTGCTCCGCGCTGTAGTGGAAACGCGCCATAAGTGGGGGAGCGTCAAATGAAAAGCTTCAGCTCACAGTCAGTTGGCTCTATCTGCTGTCTGCTTTGAGAATGGCAGTAAGCTCCAGTCTGAGATCTCATCTAACAGAACATTCACCACATCAGCTTAGTCTTTAGTCAGACAAACAGCATAGAGGAGACAACCATTTTACTTTGATACATTTTAGCCACTTCTGATCATATAAATCAACATACACATTTACTACTAAATGACAGCACCAACATTTAAAGGCCTCTCTTTTCCCTGACCTTCCCAATAGTTGCATCATGACATTTAAATGAAGGCAGACATTATTCAGAATAACATTATTCTCAGCAGACAGTTTGTAATGGAGGTTAATAATAGCTTTGCTCCAATCAAGTATTCCAGTTAACCCAGCCTGTGACCCAGCATGCACATTAACTGGTGTGCAGTCATCATTATTATAACAGTAGTGGCTGCTGGGAGAAACGCTTACTCTGTAAACACTTTATCCCTGCATCCCTTTCCTTCCAGGAATAACTGTGAAAAAAGAGTCTGCCCCTCTTCCACATGCCATCATTATTTCACTGTAATTCAATTTTAAAACATATTGTATGCAGTAGGGATGCTCCGATCGCCAATTTTGGGGCCGATCGCCTGAATCAGTATCGGCCGATACCGATCTGATCGAGTGGGCGGGGCCTATGGGGATCTTCCATTTGAAGCAGTGTTTCTCAAACTTTTTCATACCAAGGACCACTTAACCACCTAACTCCACAAATATCCAAAGACACATCGTTTTTCTAGAACAGATTACAAATCGCCTGAAAATGGTACAAACAAGTGGCAACATGTGATGAAGGTGTTGCGCTGGGCTATATCATGCAATCGAAAGTGAAACTTAAGCTCGCTCCATTGCGGAGATATTCCCACGAGAGTGTGGAAAACTTTAATTTATTTATTTATTTCAAATGTGAAATTTTACCAATATACTCACGGACCACTAGGGGGCGCTCACGGACCACCAGTGGTCCGCGGACCACACTTTGAGAAGCACTGATTTAAAGTGATGTTTAAAACTCAGTTGATGGGGCTCATTCACTTCCACAAACAACAACCAACATAATTATTACATTAAAATGAAGTACATTATTGAATAATGTACTTAATTTGAATGTAATAATAAATAATAAAATAAAATAAATGTTAATGTAATGTTGAATAAAAAATGTTCAACATGTTAAAATGTTAATGTGAACTTGAATAATTTATTCAAGTTTACATTAACTTTGGATAATAACACGGGAGAAATGAGCGGAAGCGCTCTCTTTTCCTCTCTCCCCCTCTCTCTCTCCCCCTCTCTCTCTCTCCTGACAGCACGTCAGTATCTCATGCAGCTCACTGATCCAGTAATGAGTGACCCGACAGTGAAGAATAAATATATGTATAACTAGTTTAGCTAGTTCCAGAGGTAGATACAATAGCTAAGTGTGTTAGGTGTGTTAGGCCGATCGATCAGAGCATCCCTAGTATGCAGATAAGAATGTATCTCTAAAACTAACTCACCTTTTGACTCAACATTATGACAACCTGAGGACAGCTCAATGTGAACATGTAACACAACAAGTAATTGTACTCCGTACCCCTTCTAGATGGCACTGCAAGATTAAGTCCCAATTTTCACAATCCTACAAAAAGTATCAAAAGTTGCTTTAAACATTATGGGCTGCTACTTTATAGTGTATATTTGCATAATAGCATCTACATTGACAGGGATCTACTGAAGTAGTTTAAACCTGGCTTGCTAATACAAAAACAACAAAAGCTATATTTCAGAGGTAATCATTTGATTTATTTTATTCATTTTAAGAAATTAATTTGTTAGTATTGCAATAAAAGACTGAGTTAAAAAAATAACTTAAGATATTAATGGTATAGGAGGTAAGTAATAGCCTTTCCCAATTCTTTCATATTGTTTCATTAACATATATTCATTTGTCATCATGTTTTTAAAAGACTCAAATGTTGCAGGAAATAGTTTTCTGTACTAATATGTTTCCACAAAAACCTTTAATCAAAATTAAATTAATATTATAAATGTAGGTGCTAAATTGACTTTACTCACAGCCTTTACAAGACAGGAAATATTAAATTAAAGGAAAATGGCGTGTTACCATCCTTCATTGATACAATTTAACACAGGTATATTTTATCGAGAGAACATCATTCAGATCAAATACAAATAATATCACAATCATTAGGTTTTTCATTAGATTTCACATTACATGATTGCACATTTTAAATCAATTGATGAAAGAAAAGAAGATATCACAGCTCTTATAATCTGCTCTCTACAATGTATGTCCAGTACAGAGTAATGCTTGCACAACCCACATTTTACTCAAGAGGTCTTATTGTTATGATGACGTCCGATGTGTTTGCATACAGTGTGGTTGGGCTCCCGACCTGGTGTATATTTAGTCACGGTTTGCCTCTTGTTGTCGCTTCAGCGCAGTTGACACAGTACTGCTGTTTCACCTGCGTTTATGGATGTGCAGGACGTTGTTACAGGAGGGGCAGGAGTGCTCCACATCCTTGACTGAATCCACGCAGAAGGGGATTAGACAGCAAGGCCAGCACCTGATGTGGAGTATCAGAATTATAAATTATCAAAATAATACTTAATTATTTATTTTAGGTTAAAAAACTCCCATGCTGCCTTCAAAATGTGATTTAGCTCAACCTAGCATAGTTAAATTAAAATTGGCTGTTAACACTATTTATGAAGAATACATCATTAGTGTTTTATCAAGGCATTCATATTACCATAATGTATTCATATTGCTTTATCACTTCACTCATTAACACAAATAATAATTTGGAATGCATGTCAACAGACAATCAAGTAGTATCAACTGCAGTATAGCATTATACTGTATGCTATAATATAACATTCAGTACCAGAATAAGATATCAATGTATGTGTTAAGTAAGGTCAAGAACAAAGAATCTAATCTAAAAGAATATCTGCCGCAAATAAAACAAAGTAGCAAAGCATCATGTAGGTTTTCCTCAAACAATAAAGAAGAGGGGCAACTGAAGAGTTTTATTAACTCAATATAATAAAATGGTTAATGAAGAAAGATGGTTTATCACGTAAACTTCCTGTATGGCCTTTATACAGTATGTGTGTGGTTGTTGGTTTCTCTACTCACAGGAAGACTCCCAGTATGCCACAGATCAGCCAGGTGAGCAAGCCGTTTACGTAGTTCACTTTAGTGACTACGGTGGATCGGCAGTGCGGGCACACCATCTGTCCAGGAACTTCAGTCGGCAGCTGCTGCACCACCACCTGGTTCACTGTAAGGGAGACACCTTGTCACACTCACTGACACCCACAGTCCTCACCAACCTGTCACTAAACGTCAAAGCTCTCTCTTTTTTTGCTATTATTATTCTTTGTGAGAAAAAGGAAGGAGAAACACTCACCAGGATGAACCATCTGAGGTTGTTGTTGGCTGTACTGGTAAACAGGCTGTTGAACTGGATATGGGAAGGAGACGTTTAAATAGAGAGCAATACAAGCTACCAAAAGGCTCCACATGGACTAAAAGGAGAAGAACAATGGTAATATGACACAAATGAAGATCGCCTCTCTCTTACTGGGTTGGTGCATAGGCTCATTTTGGTAACCCATGTTCACATGGGGACCAGGGGGACCTTGGGGACCAGGGTACGGGGGGGCTGGCATTGTCGGATAAGGTGGCTGACCCTTTTCCATGATATCGGCTGAAAGAGAAAATGAGATGAAAAGGATATTGAAGTTATCTTTGTAATCATTTGTTGTAGTGTTTTTTGTGTCTCTTCATGGTGATTTTTTATAATTATTGAGTTGTTTTGCACCCCCCTGTGTTTATGTTGTGTCTCTTTATATATCTTTTTTTGTAGTAGTTTCCCATTTATAAAGCTTAGTTTGTGATTCTTTTTGTTTTTCTGATCATGTTGAGTCTCTTCCTGCTTAGTCTCTTTGAGTGACAGTTTGTAGGTGAAGGGCTAGGGTTAGGGTTACATGATACTTGTTTGGGTTTGTGACCTGGAAGGTTCAGTTGTGACTCATGATTGAGGCAAATGGAAGGTGTTAAGCAGGTTTGGTTGTTGAAGTGTGCTGCATACTTGGCTCCTGATTGGAATCTGTTATGTCAACCATCTGCTTTTGGAAACACTTGCTATTAAGTGGGAAAGCATTTCAAAGCAGTGAATGGGCATTTGTCTCTCCACGACGTAGCAAGCAAACTGGTTTGGTGGCATTGCGTTCTCACTATATAATAGATTGTCCAAGGGAAACTAGATCGTTCACTGCTCTCAGATGATCGAAAGTCCCATGCAACAATACACTCACCACCAATTAGTGTGATGCATCAGGTTTGGCAGGAATACTTATGCAGATTTAAACACATTGACATTAATCAACAGGCAAGTGTGTGTGTGTGTGTGTGTGTGTGTGTGTCTGTGTGTGTGTGTGTGCGTGCGTGCGTGCGTGCGTGCGTGCGTGCGTGCGTGCGTGCGTGCGTTAAAAAAGCACAAGCAAATATGGATACGTTTTCCATAAGCTTTTCCTCTAGTGCTAGCATGCCAACAAATGTTTCTTCTGACTGGAGGAACAATGTGTTAATGCAATTGTTATGCAGTTTGATTTTACAGCACATACCAAACTGTCCCACAATGCATCAGTCGTGTCAAATTTTGAGCCAGACCAATAGCTGTTCATCATTTTTGATATGCTTTTATGCATGAAAGATTCATTAGTAATATCATATTACATCGTTCACATAACGAGACAGTATGCAGTACATACAGATTATGTAGTTTGCCCTACATTACTATGTGGTTTCGAACACAACGCTGGCATAGAAAGCACAGGTGAAAGCAATTTGTTTTAATGACAGCTCGGTGGCCTGCAGCTACGATGGTTAATGATATCGGTAAAACCTCTGCTTTCCCTACTGAGTCAAATCACAGCTGTGGGCATGGGCGTAATTTCCACTGGGGACAGGGGGGACATGTCCCCCCCACTTTTCAAAATCCCATTTGTGTCCCCCCCACTTTTTAATTAATTTATTTTTATTTATTTATTTATTTTAAGCAAGCGGTCATCGTCACGGAGGAGCGTCTGTGTGTGTGTGTGGCACGAGCGCATCTTGTGAGAGAGAGATAGAAAGAGAGAGAGACAGAGAGAGAGAGACATAGAGAGTTACGGAGGTTGTTGTTAGCATTTGGTGCTAGCTCGGAGCTAATGGAGATTAGTAGCTGTTTCAACAATAAGGAGAGGGAGAGCTCTTTCCTGTCGGACTTTGAGAGACTGAGAGAGAGAGAGAGAAATAGAGAGAGAGAGAGACAGAGAGGGACAGAGAGATAGACAGAGAGAGAGAGACAGAGAGAGAGAGAGAGAGAGAGAGAGAGAGAGAGAGAGAGAGAGAGAGAGAGAGAGAGAGAGAGAGAGAGAGAGAGAGAGAGAGAGAGAGAGAGAGAGAGAGAGAGAGAGAGAGACATAGAGAGTTACGGAGGTTGTTGTTAGCATCTGGTGCTAGCTCGGAGCTAACGGAGAATAGAAGCTGTTTCAACAATAAGGAGAGGGAGAGTCCTCTCCTGTCGGACTGAGAGAGATAACGTCCGCTCAGTGAGGTAAAGGACTCTCTGAGTGATTAGGTTGTAAACTTTAGTCTAGTTATCTCAGTGGGTCTCAAACGGTTTGGTCATCTATGTAAACAAATATTTCCATCTATGTAATATATAGTTGTATATAAAATAAGTTAAGAAATCCTTCCAATGTGTACTATAGGTCAGTACAAAAATAAAAAACACAGTTTGAAAGGGGAGTGATTAGTCAAATATGCATAAATAAAAAGAAAAAATGCAGACTAGGTAAGATAAAGATATAGAGAGGAGTTTATCAATGATTTGTTATTGGTTGTGAGCATATTCTAATGGCTTTTTGATTATTGAAATATATACAGTTCTGTTTCATATGAATGTTGAGAACTGTATCCATAAATCTCTTAATGTTGCCCTCAAAGTGCACCAGATTGATGCATTCAACTTCAATTTAAAGAAACAAATCTTCCCGGGGTGCATGCCCCCGGACCCCCCTAGAGGATGTAAGGTAATCACAAATAAAACAGGTTCACATGGATAGGATACTAGATAAGTGTGCACACTCATTATATACACTACACATTTTTCTTGGATTTGTTAACACTATAGTCCCTAATATATTTGTAGAAAGGCAGGAAATGGAATTAAATTGAGAAAATATTTCATTGCGGAGGACCCCCTGTTTTGTGTCCCCCCCACTTCTCAAACCAAAGTTACACCCTTGGCTGTGGGTAACATCAATTAAGTTTCTGCGGGACACTAAAACTTTATCACAGTAGCACAGCAGTAATACAAAAGGCTGGTTTGGCCAATGCAAAAAAACATTCATTAACAAGTGGTCAACATCACTTTCAGTATAAATCTGTTGGATTGGGCTCATGCCGATTCATGCTTTACTTGTGGTTCCTGCATATGTATAGCATGTGTATATCTTCACAGAATCAGTGGCGAGCCGTCAGGGCCCTCTAGGCCCTCTGTGAGGGCCTAAGATATTCCAAAAAATAATATTTAAAAACATTAAAAAAAAATTTTTTTTTAAATATATATTTTTTTAATATTATTTTTGTTATATTTTTCATTAGTTTTACCGAAAAAAAACTTGATTTAATAAAATAACATTTCCAAATAAATAAATCCTTCGAATCTGCCTGTTCAGTCTCTGTTTGAATGTGGGTTACATGAAAGAAGCTCGTCTGGCCCTCTCTGCGATTCACAGAGGGCCCGCTATAGTAACTGAACGAGAGAGTAATGTCAAATGACAGTACAATTGACCAATCATATCTTCCCTCTAAATGGGTGGGTTTTATTATCGCGGACTAGATGACAAGTTCCGCCCGCTGTGAAACTTTTCTTGTTTCCATAGCAACAACAACTTCCTGTCAACAGCGTGAACTCGCCTTCAAAATAAAAGCATGCCAAATTACACTTAAGACATACAACTGCAACGAAAATAACAAACACAATGCAATATCATTTTCAATGTCAAAGAACACAAATTGGGTTCACAGGTGTTGTTTTGTGTGGTAGAGGGTCGCTGTCATTGATGCGTTTTGCACCCTGGGCCGTTGTTTTGATATTCCGCTGAAGTATACGCTGTGACGTAATAACTCTTTTTTTTTTCTTTTTTTCGAGGGAAGGGGTGGGGGTCAGAGGGCCTAGGTATAAAGCTCACGGCTCGCCACTGCACAGAATGTGCTAGTGAATTCTTTGCATTTTCTTTAAATGCTGCATACTATATGTAAATGTGCTTTGTTTTTTTTCCATGATTTTTTTTAAAGCTGCTTGACGGAAGCTCTTGACAAACCAGAGAATGCAGTCTGGTCAGTGAATTACTGAAAAATAAAAGGGATTGGCAGATCTTGTTTAACCTGTCCGCCCAGGTTGACCCACCCTGTCCGCCTCTTAATGAGCAATAGCCACTTTTGAACATATTCATATTCTGTAAAACTGTAAAGTCCCAGAGACAAATGGAAAATGTGTGAATTTGGGCTATAAAATATATAGCCCAAATTCACACATTTTCCATATATATAAACTTTAATTAATTGATTGAGCGATAACTTATACACACATTAAAACAAAGCAACGCATTCCAACACTAAGTGGCATTTACTGTAGGTTTCACCTCGCCAGAAAGGGTAAGACATTCATTATATAATGTTTTTAAATATTTAGCTTGGATTCAACACAAATAAAGTTCCTTTTCAAGTGGCTCTCCTTTGATTTTGAAGTACAGATTTGTTAAAGTCAAAACTAATCTGGAAAACTAAAAAACGTTCAGGTACTGCTAGCGTATATTTCCCCTCACTCCGAGCCTGTGCATGTAGGTTTAAAAAGGACATATGTGATGCTGCTTACCTTGATAAAGACGTTTGGAGGATGTTTGAGCCTAGCACTGCTTCTTCCTCTACGACAGAGCAACTGAGACACACAACCAAACAGATGTTGCTGTAATGTGAGAGAAGGTGGGGTAGTACTGTGAAAAGGTGCAGTAATTGTAGGTGTGGACTGAATCATTAGAAATGTTATTCCCTTATATTGACCTTTCTGTAGTGTCCTAACAACTCCAACGCAAATATTTAGAGACACAGTATTATATAGTTTTATTTTGTTGTGTATTTTGTGTTATAGTGGAAGATTAGTCGACTCTTTAAAACGTTTTGTATTGATTGAAACCTTTATTTACACAGTAGAAACTCACAGATTTGATAAAGAATAAGTAGTACTTTTATGATAATATCAAAACAGAAATCACATTGTTTAAAAGGGTAAAATATAACATCTTAAGGAAAAGAAAGAAAAAATCAACTTAGCTATCAATAATTATAACTACCTTTTATATTAAAGTTGTATTCCTTTTTTACAGTCAGAAATGTTTTTTATTATTCAGGGATCAATTAAAAAAAATCACACAAAAGGCTACATACAAACCCTGAATAGATTCTGATTCTTAAAATATGTGTTGTTCTAAAAATGGGTCACAAATATATATTTACTTTTTTAAAGGATTAAACAATCTCCTTAAACTGCTGGGTACTTGTGTTTAAAATCAAAGTACCTTACTCATACAATAGGAATGCTGCGAATGAACACACATTTTGAACTTTAAAGAGTATTGAAGCAGCAGGAGAGTCTGAATGGACGTGCGGGCAAACAGCACCAGCAGAGGACGCTGTGGGACAGTGTTATAAACAGGAAGTGTGACCGTGTGTTGGATAAGAGGTCTTTATCAGACTCTTCTGAAGAGAACTGTAGCTCATGTTTTTTGTCAGATCAAGTCAGTGTCAAAAAGTTGAAATCCTTATTATGTATAATGTGTGTGTGTGTGTGTGTGTGTGTGTGTGTGTGTGTGTGTGTGTGTGTGTGTGTGTGTGTGTGTCATCACATCAATATTTGCTTTAAATCTCTTTCCTTAGAGACTTGTGTTTTGTTCGCAATTAAGTCGTTTTTTTTGGATTATTTCCCCTCATCATGGAAACAAAAAGTCAAGCAAGATTACCAAGAGAAACACCTTTTGAATGAATACTCTGTCACCTCCTCATGACGAAACAATTAAGCCCGGCTCTGTGAGATCCCACATCCATCTTTAAGAGACCTTTTCTGCAGCCACTATTGACTCTACCCAGCATGAGTAAAGAGTTTATATTTGTTTTATTAAGATGATCCTTAGCTAAAGGATGTTGTGGCTTTTGCATTTATCTCCTTCCATCAAACAAAGACATGCCGGTCATGTGATAGACCGACACCTTTGCCAGGGTGAATCCCACCTTTAGCCGTCGATGACAGGATAAAACATGAATGGGGGGTTTACAGAGAGAGGACAACGGACATTAGGCATTACAATGATTACCCACACTGAACATAACAAATATGAACATGTGTTATTGTCATCTCTTGAAGTAATGAGAACAGAAAGATAACAAAGCTATCACTGCTGTTATCTTTTTCTATGTAGTGTGGTTCTCCTGGTTCTTTCTATAGTTTTGAGAATTAAAAAAATGTAATAGCAAAAAACAGTAATGCAATAGTGCATATTGCTAACGTTATCTTGGTTGAAAAAGGGGGAGATTTATACATACAAGAAATCAAGTTAACAACTTCTGATTACATAGGGAACTGGGTTTATTTTCTTCTTCAATTAAGTCATGTCATTGAGTGTTCAGCACATAATCACAAAACAATTAACATCTTGTTATATCGAGTTGTCGATACTGAAACAAAACCACATTTCAAAGGGAACTTAACATGCTACTTTCCATGCTTTAATGTCGGGGAAAAAAACACATTCTTTTCCTGATACTGTCTGAAGGTACCTTTAATCTCTCTCTATTGCTTTGTCTTAGTGGAATATATATGAGTTACAGTGCATTACCTTTCTGAGGTATAGCTACAAACAGTGTATGAGAACAGCCTGTTTTGGCACATTAATTAAGCTTCTAGCTCTTAGTCATGTAATCAGTGAGTGTCTGAAGTAGCACGATTGAGGACATCTGTTATTAGTATTTACGTCAGGAAGTCATTTGCAGTTCATGTCGGTGTGGAGAGAGTGTGAAGGGGGAACTTGTGAATCGAGAGCTTTTCAGCAACACATTGTGTCCTGGGTGTGATAAAAACAAAAATCAATTATAGGAAAAGAAAGTAAGAAAAAAATGAAACACTGAAGTTATAGACAATGAAATTGATGCAAACATTCTTCAGACCACACAATGATGGTGTGCAAAAGATGAGCTGAAGCTGAATGACTCTCAGCTTATATTCAAGGCCATGACGTCAGAATGACAGTGGATGAAGCTATTTTGATACAAACAAGTAAAATAACCTCAAAGTAACTAAAAAAAAACCTTCAAAGTCAGTATTTAAATTAAAATATCCAGTTTAGACTCTCTTAAATAACAGTTTATGTTGTGCCTTTGGGTGGAGACGGGTGGAAAGAAGCAACTGTTGTTATTCATGTTATTTTGTTTGTTTTAAAAGTACCTTTTTGACTCTGAAGAGTCTTGTTATTTTAAATACAAATATAATTTGACTAATGAATTACGCTTTTTAGAAGCTAATACTTGTGTACTCTTACTAATGTAAAATGTTGAATAAAGGTTTACTTAACTTTGACACTGTGGTATAACAACTTGTATTAAGTAAAAGATCATTTACTTCTTCCACCTTTGAGGTCTACCTTTTATTAAATTCACATTGTCAAAATAACAACAATGTTTCTGAAATAATCCTATTTCTTTCAAACCTTTAACTACAAGAGAAGAAAAACAAGTAGTTGACCCTGCATTAACATATATCTATAATCCATATATCTACACTATAAGGCTAACTAGAAAAAGCTAACCAGCTGATCCAGAGACAGCAGTGCTCCATGCATTCCCATGAGGCAGTGCGTCTCAGTCCTACAGACAAATCCTGTGTTTCATATATTCCAGCTATAGGGTTAGATTAAAGCTGCAGTGCAATATTATAGCAATTAAATTCCAGGCAGAAAAAACGTTACTGCCCTGTACGTCAGAGGAACACTGAGGCCTGAGACCACATAGTGTTGAAGCTCATTATAATGTGAAACATGTGTGAAACATAGGATGTGTGTGACTGTGTGAAAGAGAGGGAACAAGTGTCAGCAATGGCCTCCCAGTGAAAGAAATCAGCATGTTTCTTTTTACATCTAGATATTTTTACATGATGGAATTGAGGGCAGGACACGTTGATTTGGCAATATAAGGGAAGAGGAGGAAAGGAAAAACAGCTTGATGATGAGTGCAGTGGAGAGGGGTGAGGAGATGAGACGGGGGGGCAGCAGAGAGTGTTAAGACGAGAGAGAAAGATGGAGGCTGGTGCTGTGGAGCTGCACTAACTACTGACCTCCGACAGCGCGGCCTTTCATATTTCGACACTCCTGCCCCTCATTTCGATCAAGGACCAACCTCGCTGTCCAAAACAAAAAATCTCATAACCTTGCCAGGGGGTCTGCAGCATGATTCTGCCTGATCACACACACACACACACACACACACACACACACACACACACACACACACACACACACACACACACACACACACACACACACACACACACACACACACACACACAAAATCAGGATTGACTTCTTCCGAGGTGTCAGGTCCACTCTCTTGCTCCTCCACTGCTCTAATTATTAAGAGTGCAAATGCCATAATGACTGCGGTGGTTAAAACTGATATGCTATTGGATGTCACTTTCTTTCACCTTAGCTCTTCAATCCTTCATTCTCTCTGAAGATGACTGTACAGCTTTGAAGGCTTTTCTACTTTCTCTGCTCTGTTCTGTTTACTCCCCCTGGCATTTTATTCCCACCGTTTTATATAATGTCATTCAAAAAGGAGATATTGGATTGGGATAATGCGAGCTCTATAGCTGACAGTTATTGAAAGTTCCTCAGTGTTTGCAAGCTTTCAGACAGTCAGCAAGCAGTTCTAGCTCGCAGGACAGTTTACACACTTTAGGCGAAGAGCTCAGCAAAGAGATATTTCCACGTTGACCTCGCCACCGAGAGTGGATCCACTGATGATAGCACCGGTTTCATTGCTGGAGTGACATGGCTGACAGTTTTTCACATTTCTTTGTCGGGTCTGCCAAAATCTGCTTTTCTTGCAAGCACAATTTCTCTTTTACATTCATTTTTCAGTTCTAAATAAAAAAATGTATCTAAACAATTGACATAGTTTGATATGGTACATTCAAATTAAACATCTATTAATCGCATAGCACATTCAAATGTACTATACTTGTATGCGTTATGGTTTTGTGTTTAGAGTTTTGAGAAAAAAGCTAAATCCATATTTTTTTAAAACACACAAAAATGTTATTGCAGTGAGGCCTGTTTCCGAGTATTTAGATAAAACGATTGAAGCGTCTTTGAACCAATCGATATCTCTGAACTCACTGACCCTGTGAAATTATGAATCTCAGTGCAGATGAGCAATTTCAAATTGATACAGCTGAAGAAGGGCATCACCATTACCGGTCAGAAAGGAAATGACTGACCTGTAATTGTTTGACTCCATCATCCACCAGTCTTCTCTATAAGCCGTTCTTTATTCTCATTTTACACTCTTACTATAAATGAGAGAGGAATATATACCACAGGAGACGGATAAAAAAAAGCAAGTGGCGAACAAGGAGCTGAGTGTGTTCGATGTGTGTTACAAAATCGAGATTTGATCAGAAAAGAAAGGAAGACACCAAGAGACACGAATCAGGAATCCATCCCAGATAGCCTGACACAACCAAAGAGGGTAGTAAATGTGGCAAAAGAAAGTGAATATCAGCTGGTTACAGACACTTTTCAGGACAAAAACCACCAGACTCAGGGACAGTTTCATCCCACAGGCTAAGGCTAATTGCCTGAGCTCTGTAAAGTGCCTTCATAGCCAACAGCAATCATCTGTTTGCATCTTAAAATGTATTTATTGCTACAATAAACAGATTTCATCTCACTGTACAGTTTTCATTTTGTATTCTTTTTATTTACATGTATATAGGCGCCTGCATTTACTTATTCACATTCCCTGCAACATCTAGCTTATTATATTCTTATTTTCTTTGACTATGTAGTTTGCTTCATCTGCATTGCCTGCACATTGGTCTTGCACTAATTTATCCTACTCTGTTTCTTTTTGCACAATTTTATTGTTTTTTAAATGTGTTTTATTGTTTTATATCTATATATATTTATGTTGCATTGTTGGAGGAGCCTTGGAGATTTCCATTGCCATAACTACACTGTAGCTACTGTGCAAATGACAATAAAGCCTTTGAGTCGTTGAATCTACTGCAAGCTTGCACCTGCCTGCATCTGTTCATCTTGTCTTGTGTGATTGTGTCTTACCAGCCAGCACTCTGTGTTCACCCAGCATGTCTCAAATAGATTATTATAGTCCTACCAGGTTTATGTTGAAATTCCAATGTTCAGCCTCCTTATCCTCATCCCTCACACATTGTTCCTTCTCTTTCACTCCATCTGTCACCACATGTCATCAAGCAGCCTCATTTACGGCAGCGCTGTGAGAAGAGAGGAAGTGCTTTCAGCGCGTAGCCATGCCTTCTCCTCCTGTGGTGCGTTCGTGAAAGACAGAACATAAAGGTCAAGCCCACAAAACAACTGAATAAAGAGAAATAGTACAGTTCTTTGGCTTTTATCCTGCCTGCTTGTCAGCTTGGAATACAATTAATGTTCAGGCTACAGTGTGAACCATTTCAGCTTTGCACATTGTTAGGTTGCTGCTTGACATACATGATTGACGGTATGAGATAGAAACAGTACTAGCATTGGTGGGTTCAAGTTTACCAATAGCAACTAGCCAATAACAAGTTATTAATACTGCGACACATTACAGAAAGGCCCACATTAATCCTTTCCTACATGAGATCTGTTCTTTGTCTGAAGCCATATGTGCACATCATGCTGTGTGCTAAAAAATCTCTGTGGACTTCATGGCTCCTGTTCTTTCTCTCTGTAGCTTTTACATACTGCAGAACTGAAAGCACTTGATTTGCAGTAACTGCCCTACATCCTGCCAATGATTTCTTTAATGTATTTGTGGGAAAGATGGTGTCACCAGGAGGTCCATTTTTTTCACCTATTCAATATCATACAAAGTCCAGGGGCAGACCTACAAAGCAACACAACATTACATAAAGTAAATAAAGAAAAAAGGAAAGAAAAATACAGTTTGATACTTCAGGTTAAATGTTTTTTAAATACAAAATTAGTTCGAATTGCCTTCTTATTGCTAATGTTTTTAATAGTGCTACTATATTGTTTAAGTAATATGTTACAATGTGTGGATTTATTTTTATGGATATGAAATTTCCCTAAAAATCTGCATCCATAACACCATCCCTGAAGTACATAAGATTGTCTCCAGGAGGTCCATTTAGTAGCTGTTCAGGAGCTTTCAATCGCATCACATGCACAATCCTCATGACTAGATGGAGTTTGCCAACTATTTTTAAATGTTCAAATTGCCATTTATTTCAGAGGCTTCTGAATTGAGATTAAAACGTCATTCTTAACCCTGGACACAACAACAGAAAATAACTGCAAAGTCCATTTCATAGCTATCCTTGAGTTTATTTGTTGGAGCACATAACATGGCCAATTACTTGTTGGATGAGGAGTCCTTAAAGTGCTCGAAAAAAAGGATGTTTAAACATCTACAGTTTACAGACAAAAGGGTGACTAAATCACCTGATGAAGCGTGAGTTATAGCATCGGGATATAAGAAAGAAGTCAGCATGGAGGATGGAAAATCTGAACCTGCTACTTGCTCGCTATTAAACTGTCTCAGACTCCCCTGTTTTAATCAAAAAAGCACTGCCCTTGAACATGTTTTGATCGACTCCAAGCTGTGAGTCAGCTCCCTCCTCTGTAAACATAATAACAAAATAAACAATTTCAAGCTTACTAATCAGCACCTATGTGGAAGAGAATGGCACTCTATTCAAACCATTTTAAAAACATTGAATCATATTGAATCAAGAAAAAACTGAAATGTTGACTTTAAATAAATGTATTTTTTCAACAGATTTCACATAACAGTATTAGGTTAGTTGAAGGCAATAATATTAAGTTGAACCTAATATTTTGTATTTAAACTTAATATTATTGCTTTCAACTGACCTAATACTGTTTTGTGAAATCTGTTGACATAATACATGTATTTAAGTCAACTTTTTAGTTTTTTTATAGTATATATCATTTTACATTGGTTTGAATCCTACTTAAAGGACAGAAAAAACTTTGTTTCTATAGGCAACTACACATCAGCGTTGACAAATAGGACATGTGGGATTCCTCAAGGCTCCATCTTAGGACCTCTGCATTTTAATATCTATATGCTACCACTGGCTCAAATAACGAAAAACAATGACCTAAGTTATCATATCTATGCAGATGACACGCAAATGTATATAACAATTTCACCAGGAGACTATTCTCCAATTACAACACTGAGCAAGTGCATTGAGCAAATCAATGAAAGGATGAGTAGGAACTTTCTCCAATTGAACAAATACAAAACTGAGGTAATGGTTTTTGGAGCAAAGGAGGAAAGATTAAAAGTCATCGCAGAGCTTCAGTCGGCAGACTTCAAAACATCAAATAAAGCAAGAAATCTAGGTGTAGTGATGGACTCAGACCTGCATTTTAACAGTCACATTACAACAATTATTAAGTCTGCATATTATCACTTAAGAACATATCTAGGATTAAAACACTAATGTCACAACAGGGTTTGGAAAAACTTGTCCATGCTTTTATCTTCAGTAGACTGGACTACTGTAATGGTGTCTTCACAGGTCTCACTAAAAAATCCATTAGAAAGCTGCAGCTAATTCAGAACGCCGCGGCTTCCAGTCTGTCAAATAATTTATTTTAAAGTACTGCTGCTGGTTTTTAAAGCACTGAATGGTTTAGGACCAAATTATATTAACGATCTCCTGCATAACTATGAACCATCCAGGAGTCTCAGGTCTTCTGGGTCGGGTCAGAAGAGTAAGAACTAAACATGGTGAGGCAGCGTTTAGCTATTATGCCCCGACTATCTGGAACAAACTCCCTGAATCCTGCAGGTCTGCTACTACTTTTAAATCCAGAATGAAAACGTATCTTTTTGCCGCTGCTTTTGATTGAGCCGTTCATATTCACACTGCAGTATGGCTTTTATTCATGTATTCTATACCTGTTGTGTTTATTTTATTATCTTTGCTTTTTAATGCCTGTTTTTAAATGCCATTTTATAATGTGTTTCTGCTGTATTTCTTCTTAAATGTCTTTTATTTTATTTTGTAAAGCACTTTTTGCTGTGTGCTGAAAGGTGCTATATAAAACTTGCCTTGCCTATATTTTTCTTTATTTGAAATGTCATAGTGCTAGGACTGATTTTATTATAGTAAAGATATTGTTTTTTCATACAAATTCAATGTGTCTATATGTTAAAAGTATCGTATTTTTAATGATTAGTTTAGCCTTTGAATCTATAGACAGAAATACTGGAGAGATAATCAGAAGTGATTAACTTCAATTCTTAGTTAATGCTTCATACTGCAGGGGACCATTTGAAGGCCATTTGACTGGCATGTATTTGATGTCCATCATAGTCTTACAGGGAAGAAAACAGAGCATTGTACTGAAGGTCATGTGCAAAGTAGAACAGTGTGTAAGACACCCGCAACACATTTGTCAGAAATACTATAAGAGTCGGGTACAAAATAAAAACCAAGAGTCAAATGTATCAGGTA
Source organism: Trematomus bernacchii (assembly GCF_902827165.1). Taxonomy (NCBI): domain Eukaryota; kingdom Metazoa; phylum Chordata; class Actinopteri; order Perciformes; family Nototheniidae; genus Trematomus; species Trematomus bernacchii. The sequence goes on along the minus strand of NW_022988066.1, from coordinate 1,601,637 downwards.
ATAAATGAAAATAAAACAAGGGTCATTTTTCATAGACTTCTATACAGCCAGGGCTCTTTTTCGTTTATAATCCTGATTTATTAAATGTAGCCTTTAAGATGCGGCATTATACCACTGCCGTTGAAGCTGCGCACGAATAACATCTGGGTAACTCTACCTGATATGATCTAACTGTCTGTAAAATCAATTAAACTTCAGCTGGACTTCGGTTTAAAGGTCTTTCCAAATGTTCAGCTATGGAAAAACGGACTTACGCCTCCGAAAACGCCTCCATTGGACTCCTTTGTTTACTTCCATAACATAGTGACATCACTGTGTGACACTCACGCTTCTATTGGCTAGTGCTATGTCATGGGCTAAGGGGTTGTACATCTCTAAGCAGTTGACCAATCACAACAGAGCCTGCCAACTAACCAATCAGAGCAGACTGGGCTCTGGTTTCAGACAGAGGGTGAAAAGAGGTGCTGCAGCACAGTTAGTATGAGAAAAATAAAGAGCTTTTTGAACATTAAAGCATGGCTTTGTTTGTGTAGACCTTTATATATGTATCTTTTGTGTTATTTTAAAAAACAAACACAAAAAACAAGAACATAAAACAAACCTATTAGCAGGGATACTTGATACAATGATACTTGTTTGGGTTTGTGAATAAAGATTGTTGTCTGCTGCTCATCTTCCCTTCATCTCTCTCTTCTCACAGCTTTGGGTTTGAGATAATGAAGTGTAGACTGATAAAAAAAATCAATGCTCTACTCTGATTTATGGTCACATGCATGCAGACATGCATATCTGTGGTGCCATTCTTGAATATGTTCTTGACTGAATAATATAAAATGTCATGCAATAATGTATATTTTATTTTATAATGCTATCACAGTAAGAGTGTGCACATTGGCCTGTGTTTCTCTGAGCAGCATCTACATACTGTAAGTAATTGAGGAGTCACCCAGGCTGACTTGATTACAGAGAAGAACGTTTTTAAAGACCTCTGAGAAAAGGAGAGAGAGTCAGAAAGAGATCTGATTTCTGCCTGCTCTGAGGAAACGTGTTCATTCATAAAGATGAACTCTTAACCTTGGAGTATATCAAATATCAAAGTACCCTTCAAGAATATAGAATGTGTATGTGTGTGTGTGTGTGTGTGTGTGTGTGTGTGTGTGTGTGTGTGTGTGTGTGTGTGTGTGTGTGTGTGTGTGTGTGTGTGTGTGTTTAATGTAGGTCTTCCTCTCAGCTTGTGTAAGCCATATTAACTTGTGACTTCCTGTCAACGACTGGTTGCTATGGATATGTTAATCTCTTGCTTTGCATATAAATCACCTCGATATAAGATATGACAGGCTTGTTGAGCTGCGGGATGTTGACATGTTGGTTGTTTAATCATAATCCATCACCTTCTGAAATATACATACAGACAAGGTGCAAAAAACCAGAACTGTCTGTTCTTAATCACAGCATTTTATTACAGAGAAACACAACAAACATACTGCACCGAAGCATCTGAACAACAATTTAGACAATGATAAAATATACAAAATGTCTCAATTTGCATGTCAACGGCCACGTTCTGATCACCCTCCATTGTCTTCAATGTGTGCCCTTGATTTGTTTTCTTAAAGAAAGAGAGCTGAAAAACATCCATCATTGGGAATTTCTAAACTCATCCTTACGCTACATGTTAGATCAGCTTTTATCGAATAACACAATGTTTCTATAAAGTGATTGGCCACGTGCAGAAATGGTATGAAGACCAGAAATACGTCCTTACATACAATAACGCAAGATTAACGTGTTTTTGGGCTTGTACAATGGCCACATACCAATTGAAAAAACCTGTTTGTTTAAAAATGTGTTCATACTCCGATAAAGTCATATCTATCAGAAATCTTTTCCCATCTGTCCAAGAAACGACACAGGACGTTTAATAATAAAAGCTCAAGGGCAGAGACGTTTGCAATATCGCAGGCAGCTGTGCTGGACTGATCAAAAATAGCCACTGTGTAGTTACAGTATATATATATAATCTATCAAATCTATTGTACAAGGCGCTGATGAAAACATGGTCACACAATAACACTTGCTACAATATATGCTGATATCATCCCTTGATTCAGCAGCTTGAAAGGCATGGATTTAAATGTGCAAAACAGCCACGAATGTAGACACATAAACACTTACATGGCATGAAAAATGCACAGGGACACACATTAGGTGGCATACAATGTTTACAGAGAGGTAACAGGTTTTGTGTTCAATGCTGGCAACATGTGTACAGAAAAACACTTAGCTGGCATAGAGTCACCTCTCCAGTGACGGAGAAGCTGATAAAGCAAGCAAGCCATCTTTTGAAAATAGTCACAGAAAGTGTTACAGCAGACTTTTAACACAGAGCTATACAACTTTCCATTCCAATTAAAGCAGAACACTTTTTTTTTTTTTAACTTCTTATTTTATACATATTATTCCTGTGGTTCTTTATAATTATATTAGTAAACATAAACTCCAAAATCCATGAGGGCTCAGACTCAAATTTGTGATGTCGTAAAGTATAAAGTCTCCAACTGCTCCAACACAGAGCACTCTGGGGTATCATCTAAATAAATGGATTACAATAGAAGTACAATAGAAAAATGCCTTTTGGGTATATCAATCAAATGTAATTGTCTATGGAGCTGCTTGCTCAAGACTTTATACCTGATGAAGTCACAGATTTGACCACTGGTTTTCTCTTCTCTTCTTTGTGGCTTTGAGAGAGAGTAGCTCATGTTCACAATTATCATGATTCCTGCACCATTGAAATAAGATATTGGTGTTTTCATTTAGGTGGTGTTCCTCTTTAAGTGAGGAGAACAAAAGTAACAAGGACCTTGAAACGGAAACAATGCACTTTTACAATAATACAGAAACACTCAACACTATAGTACTTTGTGATGTTTAGCTGTTTCATTAAAGCTGTAGTAGGCAAGATTTTTACTAGGAATCATCATTTCAGTTTGAATCAAAACGTGTGGTGTGCAAAAATGGAACGTTGTAATGCCCGGTTTACCTAAATAAACATTTCCTATACCTGCAGGAAATCTCCTCCGCTGTATTGAAATATGTCCTCGATGGCATTTCTGGTCCTGAAAAGTAATGACCTTCTAACATGTTGAGTGACAGATAAACAGAATGTGAAAGAAGAACATACTGTAGTAATGTTCGTGTCTGTTCAGGAGCTGTGAGGATAGCTGAAAGCGGTCTGAAAAGGCACTTGTGTCAGATGGAAAGAAATGGAGGTTGTTGAACAGCTGAGCTATTCATACAGGTAAAGATTCACCGTGACTCGTAAGTGATGATGATGTTGTTTACCGTAATGGATCAAAAATGCTGAAATGCATTTAGGAGTGTTGTCAGAATATAGTCCCGGAAATGCCTTTTAGGTTGGAAATGCTGACAAGCATCCACTTTTTCTGTTTTCATCAGCTACTTCGATGCTTCCACTTATGTGACATGATGTTATATTTCCTCCTCCGCTTTTCTTTTCACTTCCTACAACCCCATGATATCCATCGATCGCTGGCTACTGTTCCGGAGGAGCTATGGATGCGGGAGAGGTGGGGGAGGTCAGGGCAGTGACGGTGGGAAGATCAGCCGGGGTTACCATGGAGGCCGCTGTGGAGTCTACCGGGGTGGTGGGGGGTCCGACTCCTGGGCAGCAGGAGAAAGGTTGAGGTGTTGGGGTGGAGCGGTGCAGGTCTGCTGCTGTGTGGGAGGTGGGCGAGCCTGGAGGGTGAGGAGAGATCTTCAGAGAGAGAGAAAGAGAGCCAGAGGCAGAGGAAGGGGGATAAAGGAAAAGGGCGGGAAAAGCAGTAGAGGGTCAGTTAATTCCCCTTTGGGTGGGTCTACATTATGTTAGGGCAGAGAAAGGAGGACTAATGTGAATAATTACAAGCCAATTACACACCATTTTGCAATGATTACCTTGAGTTTTCCGCAGTCTTTGATGCATTTTCCCTCTTTACTCCCTATGATTCTTTTATGAAAATATCCTGATTGTATGTGTGTGCAGGATAAGCCATTATCCTCACCTTTAAGCATTTAGCAGCAGAAATAAATCTACACAACATGGAATTGTGGTAAATGGAGTTCAGGTTTGAATGTCCATTCATCATAATATGGTGTATATTTAGGTATGAATCAAATTACAGTCACACACATGAAGGCTTCACTAGTAACAATGCAGCATGTGATCCAGAATAATTTTACCTCATTGTTAATACGCAGCTTGGTTGAAAATCGATTTTCTTTTTTTCTGGTTGGTCAATTACTGCATTCAGAAGCAGAAGAATGGTGCCATGGAAGGAGTTCAGATTAAAGGCTCCGGAGAAGGCAACAAAATCATTTTTGAATCAATAAATATTTATATTTATATAATTACTTATGTCAATTTATTGATTTCTTAAAGGTCACCTATTATGCAAAATCCACTTTTGTATGTCTTTTATACATAACCATGTGTCCCCTCTGTGTAAAGAGACTGAAAGTTTCAGGAAAAAAGATTCACTCACTTTTTGTCCTGATCCATTTATATAAAAACCTGTCTGAAAATGAGCTGATCAGATTTTGGCCACTTTATGATGTCATAACGATCTTTTGGCTTGTAACCATTAGCCAATCACCAACCAAGGTAACACCCGCCCCCCCCCACCTTATCACCTGAATCTCCTCCTAGAGCACCATTGTGCCTTGGGAGTGGCTCCTTATTTTCATCTAAAGCAGGGGTCGCCAACATGTCGATTGCGGAGGTTTTCCGAGTAGCTCACCAGAGGGCGCTAAAGTGCAGTTGACATGTTGCGACATATTTATTTATGTAGTATATTTTGAGAGTAAGAAAGATAGAGAAAAAGAGATGTAAGATGCAGTCATGACAACTGAGGAAGGTCCGTCAAAGAAGAAATCTAAAATATACTACTTTCATGACGAGTGGGAACATGCATTTTTATTTACGAGCATCAAAGACAAGTGTGTGTGTTTAATTTGTGGCTCGAGTGTTGCGGTGGGGAAGAAGGGAAATGTGGAGCGGCACTTCACAAAACTTCACGAAAACTTTTCAAAGGAGTATCCCGCCGGCAGTTGCCTTCGCGTTGAGAAGGTACAACAATTAAAAGCTACGCTACAAAGGCATTGTTCACGAAGCCTGCCAAGAAAGCTAGCCTAGCTACAGAAGCATCGTTCCGAGTCGCTCAGTATTTGGCAAAGAACAAAAAAGCTTTCACTGATGGCGGTGTTCTTAAGGGAGCGATGTCTGTTATGGCAGAGACTTTGTTCAGAGACCACAAGAGCAAGTCGGAGATAATGTCTGCCATTGACGATGTGCAACTGGGACCCAACACTGTGGCGAGGAGAGTGTCAGCGCTGTCAGTGGATGCCATGGGACAGTTGGAGCGGGACATGGTCAGGTGCAAGTGGTTCTCCATACAGTGCGACGAGTCGCTGGATGCGAGCGACACAGCTCAGCTGTCTGTGTTTATCCGGATGGTGTTTGAGGATTTTACGGCGAAAGAGGAATTTCTGACATTGCTTCCACTCACAACAACAACAAGAGGTGTGGACGTGTATAATTCTATTAAGAATTATTTCATAAATAAAGGTGTGCAAATGGAGAAGCTTGTATCCATAACAACTGATGGAGCCCCGGCTGTGAGAGGTCGCCACAACGGTTTTATCGCAAATTGTTAGTCAGATCCATATTTCCCACGTTTCCTGAGTTACTATTGCATCATTCACCAAGAAGCACTTTGTGCCAAAGTTATGGACTTCAATCACGTCATGAAACCTGTGATAAAAATAATAAACTCTATACGAGCGAAGGCAAAACAACACAGGAGCTTCAACGTTTTTCTTGAGGAACTGTCAGCTGAATATGGAGATCTCCTTCTCCATGCTGAGGTGAGGTGGTTGAGTAGAGGGAAAATCCTACAGCGCTTCCTCTCCTTGCTGAATGAGGTAAAGCTCTTCATGGAAGAGAGAGGGGAGGACACCTCCATCTTATCTGACGCTGGTTGGGTACTTGACCTGGCCTTTTTGACTGATCTGACAGGAAAATTAAACCAGCTTAACCTCCAGCTACAAGGCAATGGCAAAACAGTATGTGACATGATTAGTGCTGTAAAGGCCTTTAAAGCAAATCTGTGTCTATATCTCCAGCAAGTAAAGGGAAAGAAATTGCATAATTTCCCCTCTGTTCAACAAGTACTGCAGGAGAATGAAGCTGCTGCTGGCTTTCTTGACTTGTCAAAGTACTGTGACTGCTTAACTAAGCTTGGGCAGGAATTTCAGTGTGTGTGTGTGTGCGTGTGTGTGTGTGCGTGTGTGTGTGTGTGTGTGTGTGTGTGTGTGTGTGTGTGTGTGTGTGTGTGTGTGTGTGTGTGTGTGTGTGTGTGTGTGTGTGTGTGTGTGTGTTATTAAAAGTGTTGTTTACTGTCTACTGTTTCAATAGAGTCAGAGTCAGTCACTTGGATAAGAGTTAGTAAAATATCAAGGTTTGACTTGAAGTGTGTTAATGTTATGTTAATGAAGATTCTAATGCAAAGTTGAGATTTGGTTTTACAAACAGCTATCTCATATGTATAAAACTTAGCCAAGGCCACCTCCCTACAAGGACTTCTGCAGACTTTGACTATGAATTTGTTAAAGACCAAATAAAATGTAATCAAGGAGAATATTCTTATTGACAATGACGCTTTGTTGTGTGGAAATGTCATTTTGAATAGATCAGGCATGTTTCCCCCCAAAATCCGCCAACAAACACACACGCACATACACACAACAACAACATATACACACAGATGCACACCGTACCTGGCTGCTCTGGGGGTCGTGGTAGGCCTGGTTTCGTTGGGAGAAAAGGACGCAGTCGTGTGACGCGGTTTTCTCCGTGCGAGGAGCACTGGGGTCGCTGTCATCCACACCGTTGGTCTTGCACCGCACAGTCCCCACGCTCAGAACCTGCAGGGCCACAACAACAGAAATGGTGTCATTCTCAAAGATTGGGATATCATTTTCTTTTAGCATCTTTCATATTGTTCTAATGACATACAAATTACGAAGAATTGGACAATTGCATTGAAAGTTGGTCGTCTATGAGATCAGTCTGTTCATCTCAGTGTCCTTGGGTCATAATGTCTGGGATAAAGCACCGTGTATTGCTGTCATTCTTGATACTACCAGCAGACGGCGCCAAAGTCAAAACTTCACAAATACCACACTAAAAGAAGAAGTGTGTTGCTAGCTGGGTTGACTGAAAATAAAACAACAGCAAAATGTAAAGCTCTTCAACCCCAACTTTTACACCAGTGTCAGTTCTATTGAGTTTTCCTTTGATAAAGGTTTCTCATATGAGTTACGTGATTCAACTATTAAAATCCTATATTCCACTAAATAATGGAGCCGTTCAAGTCAATGCATTATCTCCAAAATAAGGTCCTACAAATATTTCACTATGTTTTTAAATGTAAAGGGCTTTTCATTTAAAAAAGCAAGAAGTTCCACAACGCACATGCGCTGCTGAGGTAGGCATTGTAGCCAGGACGAAAGAATCAAATGTAAATGTAGTTGTACAAACTATTTTGCTCTGCAGTTTGCTTTGCATGTTAACGCACTACCAATCATTGTCAGATAACCCTAAGAAGATTATGTTGCCTTTAGACAGGACCGCTAGTTGTTTCCACCTGCTCTCAGTCATTACGCTAAGCTAAGCTAAAGGGCTACTACCTGTAGAGACATGACAGTGGTATTGATCTTCCATCCATATCCCTGCAAGAAAGCAAAGATGTCTATTTCCTAAAATGTCAAACTACTTGTTCAACCTTCGCCTTGAGGATATTTAACCTACCTTTCTGAAGCTCTGCCTGAAGTTGTCTGACAGGAAGCCGTAGAGCACCGGGTTGGCACAGGAGTTGGCGTAGGTCAGGCTGACAGCGAAGAAATAGATGCCGGCACTGAGGCTGGACTCTGGGATGATGGCCACCAGATTGACTATGTTGATGATGAAGAACGGCAGCCAGCAGAGCACAAACACCACCACGATAACCACCACCATCCGCGTCACCTTGCGCTCAGAACGCCGGCGCTTGGTGAAGCCCGCCCGCACCCCTGATGACTTAATCTGCACCCATTGAATGATGATTGAAGGGATACAAATGTTGGTAAGATGTTGAGGATGATTGAAATGATCAATATTTAATAACAGCACAAGAACACACACACAAAAACACACATTTGTACACACCTTGATAATGATAAGCAGGTAGCAGAAGCAAATGATGAGCAGGGGTCCAAAGAAGCCCACTGTGGCAGTGTAGAGGATGAAGGCTGTTGACCACGCGTTCTTTGGCTCTGGCCAGTTCATGTTGCAGGAGTTAAATGTGTCCTATAAAGGAAATACAATTAACCTAAGTAAAACAAATACAAATTAAGCAATTATCTGCTCAGTCAGACTGGGAGAAAAACACAGACGGTAAACAATAGACTTCAATTGAAACTATAAAGCGTATTCATAATGCAGAAAGGGATGTTAGGAGAAATTCCAATGACATTCTCTGCTTTCTCAAGAAAGCACATTTTGCTTTGTGGATGACATTTCCAGACTTGATGTTGTTACATGTTGTGTTTGCCTAGAGAAACGACTGTCTAACTGCAAGTAACTTGTGGTTTTGTTATCAACGGCCTTCAGCAGTATGGTTCGCCGTTGACTGAAGAAACTTTGTTCGGAATATTCTCCACCCACCTTTATTTTAAAAGTGTTGTGTTGCAGAACTTGCTTCATTGTTTTCTCCTCTCATATAATACCTTCGGATATTCAGTTAGTTCAAAAACAACTTGCGTATTCTTTCCATCAAAGTATCTCTTGTATAATCATGAATGCTCAAAAGGTTCAAGAAGACAAAGGCATTCTTCCAATTAAGTCTTAGGAGACAAATTATTGAATTTCTTGCCTTGAAAATGTTCTTCTATTATTCATTTATTTGAGCTCTGTTTTTGGTCTCTATCTATGTCTTAAGAAATGATCTAGCTGGTACAGTGAGTGCTCCACTTTGTTCTTGCCATCAGCAAATGTTTCTGTTGACCATAATTGTATTTATTGTATATACATGAACGTAACCAATTCCAGCTGTTATACTAAGCTAAGCCTGTGATGCCCTTAGCTCCATATTTAACCTAACAGACACAAATCTGGAATCAATATCCTTGTATTTCTCTCAACAAGAAAGTGAATTCAGTGTAATTTGCGGAATTCAAATGATCCCTTTCAGTATGAGAAAAATAAAGAGCTATTTGAAGATGAAAGCATGGAGACAGAAGAGGCCATAAATACAAATATGAAATGTGAAGATGAGCATAATATGTTCTCTTTAATACAGCCTAGGAAGATAAAAAAAAGCTTAAATTCAAGATGATCGATGAAAAAGTGTAATAATTTGCTGAGGGGGGAGTAATACGTAATGTTGAACTACATGACGATTTAAACAATTCCTTGTTTTCATATCAATTTGGGATGTAACAAAAGGGATGAACCGACTGTGTTTTCTAATTCTATATGAGCTTTTAACTAGACTTAGTAGAACATTAAGGATTTTTAATCAGGAGGAGCTTTTAAAGTTCAAGTGTGTATGAGTTTCTGGTCTCTAGCGGTTGATGAAAACCAACTGAAAACCACTCCTTTCACCTCTCCTTGCGATGGCCTTTAGTAAACACCAACATGTAAAAGTCCCTCTCTCGAGCCAACGTTTAATTTGTCCATTCTAAGATATTGTAGAAACATGGTGGTGCAACTTAATGGATGTTGGGAAGAAAACCCCCTCCCCGTGTAGATTTCCAAGGACCCTACACTTTAGTTGAAGCTAAACAGAAAAGGTGAAGCACATGTAGGACTGAAGTTTTTACCTGAACATCAGAGAAGATGAACACAGGCAGGACCACCACAAAGGACACGGCCCACACGGCTGCGCTCACCACCTTGGCCACGCGGGGGTGCCTCCACTTGGTGCTGCGGATTGGATGAACCACAGCCAGATAACGGTCGATGGACATTACCGTCAGGCAGAAAATGGACGTGAACTGGTTCATGCAGTCTGCTGTCATGACCACGCGGCACAGGAAGGTGCCAAATGGCCAATAGGAGAGCACGTTCTGCGTGGTGAGGAAGGGGAGCCCGATGATGTAGAGCTCATCGGCCACAGCCAGGTTCAAGATGTAGATGTTAGTGACTGTCTTCATTTTGGCATGGCGCAGCACCACGTAGATGACCAGAGTGTTGCCGGTCAGACCCACCATGAAGACTGTGAGGGAGATAAGAGCGGTCATCAGGGTGCTGCTGCCCTGGAAGGGGGCACTCTGAGTGGACAGGTTGGATGAGATGTTGGAGAGGTGGAGGTAGGAGAAAGGGAAAGGCGACGGGGGGGCTGCAGAGGAGGAGTTGAGGTCTGATGCCAGGGGAAACCAGTAGCTTTGCTCAGGAGGCTCCATTGTAGGTTTCAGAGAGGATGATGGTGCCAGAGTCCAGATGTAGATTTGTTACCTCAGGTTTTTACTAATTTAAAAGAAAGTCATTACTTCCGCCTTGTTAGTTTCCACTTTGGAACAGAAACAAATCAATGTAAGTAGAAGCCTTTAAAAAGCAGCTGGAAACTCACTAACATGTACAGACCCTTGTTTCGCCTCGAGTGTTTGTCATTTTTGTATCTTTTTAAGTTCTGTTTCTGCTGATGTTTATTTGTTGTACTTTTTTTTCTATTTTCTTTTTTTTAAAAGGATGCTATATTGGAATAACTTTACTTACTCACTAGGCATCTAGGCAACAATGAAATAGTGGTTTGACCCATTTGATCTATATAAGTGTCTTGAATTTAGGTGTGTGCTATGTGCCTTAGATAAAGTAGGCGACTCATAGCAGTCAAGTGTACTGACCACTGTTACTCTCTCCTTGGAATGACAAAGTGTGTGTTTTCATTTTCTTTCAATGCTCACATGCGCCATGAGCCAAATCCAGATACTAATATGTATTGTCTTGTATCTTACATTCGAACAGGTTTTTTTAACAAGGAGTAATATCCGTACAGTAATTACTCACCGGTTTCCGATTTTAATAACACTGACTATCAACATGACACTGCAAACATACAATCCATCTGCTGCCGCACGCGTCAAGCGGGAGTATCGCTGGTATCAGTGGCACAGCTTTTACGCACGGCAGACCTGCCTGGAGCTCGATAATAACGCCTGCTTTATTAATTTAGGCGATACTCTCGGTGTTAGTTATGCATAAAGGGTATCTAATCTAAACTTTGCTTAAGGACTTTTACTACCAAAGAAAAGCTACGTTTTTACCTCTCGCATACATTACACAAAGACGAGAACACGCTTACTTTGCCAAGCAGCGCAAAATACTTTTGAGAGCAATCAAAATCAGAAAATCCCCAAACCAAACTCCTCACTGTCCATTTAGTCTCCCGATTCTCCAAAAATATCGATGGATAGCTTGTGTCCCAGCTCCTAATCGTCCGCTGTCCGTGGTGCTGAGCAGAATGTGTCAGCAGCAGCTCCTTCCTTCTTCTACTTTCTTTCCTCACAGCTCTCTAGAGGGAGAGAGAGGGGGGAGGGGGAGGGGGGGGGGAGAGACGTAGTTTAAGCTGTCACCCGTCAAAATGTCCAACGACATCAGGTGTTGGCTCTGTTTGCTTCTGCAATATTGGTGAAATTCATGCAAAATATGAAATGTACATTGTATACATGACATGATGATGCAGTGCTTAACACTAAGACACTACACATAAGGTTAAGATCTTTCTTATAAACAAACAAAAGCGTGATATTTACATTCAGTGACACAGCTTGAACACACATGGAAAAAATAAACAGAACGACTCACAACAATATTGATTCAAAGCCCTACTTGTGGTCAAAAACTCCACAGGGTTCCTTGAAGAGGCCCTATTTTGCTGATTAGGGTATACACTTTCCTGTAGTGTTATATAGGTTTGCCTGCATGCCTTGGTTGGACTCCTTTGTTTACTTCAGTGACATCACTATGTAACATTATCGCTTCTATTGGCTAGCACTCGAAACACATTGTATGTGATAGACTAAGGGGTGAGAAATCTCTAAGCCGTCAAATCTTCAGATGAAACAACAGCTGGTTCTTTCCAATTACAAATAATAATATCAGAGAGATCCAACTGAATCTGTGACTCCAGCTGCTCATAAATCAAGGCTTTAAAAGCTGCTTCTGTGCAATGATTAATTCAGACATGTTATTTACAGGGTGGACATCTAAGCACCAATACATTTTATATCAAACAATTCATTATTCTACTTCATTCTTCTGGTTATGTTGATGTACTGTTGGGATGTATGCCATGTGAGATAACATTTACACACATATATCTGAGTATGCAGTAGTCATTTTCTAAATGACTTTTGGTTAAAGGATTGTACTGTTGCTGTATTAAAAATAAATCATTAGCAGAGACAACTACACTAGCCTTGTTTAGAATCGAATCATTAATCGTTAATCCACAACACTGGACTCCCACTGTCACATTATAGAACTGAAACCCTGCCAGGGAGGATTAGTTAAGGCAACAGGTTGCTATCTTCTGTTATCCTGTGTCCATACATGTACAGTATGTGGGCCTGTAAGGCACTTTGATAACGCTTTTGCAGTTGAAAGCTGAGGAAGAGTTCAGTGCTGTTGGTGTGTCTTAGATTTGCTTTGATTGATGGCTCAGGAATATTAAGTAACATTTCCAATGCACCCACTCAGTCAGTCCTGGAAACACCCCTTTCAAAACAGGTGAAGGTGTTAATTCCCCAACCTCTCTTACAAGATACAAGGTAAAGAACTCAAACAAACAAGTGAAAAGTGTGCATAATAATCAGTTTATCATTGTCATATATTCCAATTCATATCTGTTGCATTCTATAAATGTATTTTCTGGAATTAAACTGTTTCTTCCTGTCGCACTATTTATTTGTTTTAAGTATGAAAGCAAGCATGTCTCATCATGTGCATCTTTAAGTGTTAGTCATTCGAAAAGTGTCAAACTGACTATTTGTACACACACACACACACACACACACACACACACACACACACACACACACACACACACACATACACACACACACACACACACACTCTCACACACACACACACACACACACACACACACACACACACACACACACACACACACACACACACACACACACACACACACACACACACACACACACACACACACACACACACACACACACACACACACACACACACACACAATAGTAGAGCACTGTGGCAGCTAGTCAGATACATGATGCTCATACGCTTCCATGATCATTACATTTATCATTGACTTGTGTTACCACGTTACCTCTTTTCTTTCTCTTTCTCTTCTCTACGGGGAACATGGTGGTAGAAAGAGGATCCGCCCCCCCCCCCCCCCCCACTATGACCATTTGTACACACACACACACACACACACACACACACACACACACACACACACACACACACACACACACACACACACACACACACACACACACACACTAACATATACACAGCTAAAACAAACACACACACAGAGCCTTTAGTACATATCTGAGTGTCAGGTGTGTAAAAGAGGGGAAGGTCTATGCCCATCTCCACAACAATCCCCTGGAGTGAAACTATCACACAACCCGAGGGTTGACCTTACCAGCCTGTCAGAGGACATTAGTGTCCTGTGGGCAGTGTGTATTTGAGAAACATAAAAGAAAAGCGGGCAAACAGGGCTGACCAGAGAGAAAAGGGGAATGGAAATGGTCTTTTGAAACCCAGAAGGGGAGCAGTTTTACTCTGTGATGTAACATAACCCCAGCGTATTTCTGATTAGAGCTTATGGCAAGTCCAGGAAATCAATGATAACATTGGCCTTGGCTGATTTAAATATCCTGACTTGCATCTGTGAATGGTAGGGAGTTCGCACTTGTGATGCAATATTTGAGCCCCAAAATGCATTGCTGCTTTTAAGAGGTGGATGGCTTAAAAGAAATGACCGTTTGATTAAATAACTGTGAGTTATGGTAAGATTTCAGAGGGACAGTACAGGAGCTCACATGTAAAATATACTGTAGAAATCATAATAAACAACACAAATATTTAACAATTGTTGCATTCCCTTTACATTTTACTAGAATATATGATATTGAAATGAATATAAATAATTGATTTACATTACTAATCTATACACAACTTTAAATCAGCAGTTGCTTGAGCCGCTAACATTTTGAGGATGTTAAGGCTCTAATATAGAAGGCAGTGTGCAGTACAGGCAGATTATGTATGCAGTGCGTTAACATGCAGTGTGTCAAGATGTCAAGCGCAGCCATAGTGTGAAAGCCCCTTATGAAACAACAACTGTCGGCCTAACTATTACTGCTATTTAAATAGACAGGTGGTGAAAACAGAGGGCAGGCTGAGAACACTTTAGACGAAGCTCCTTGACAGAACAAACAGGATCTTCCTCATTAAAATGCACTACAATATGATATCAAAACAGGGTCGGGGCTGGTGTTGCCGTGGCAATAGAAGCCACTGTGTAAAAAAAAAAAATCTTCTATTTAGCTTGCTTGCTCTCTTTCCTTCTTTCATGAAAAACAAAACCAAGAAAAACACAGGTGAAAAATGGACATCTCATACCTCACTTTCCCATTTTGTATATGATTTTTGACCTTTGTCATCAACCATTCTGCGTGCTTATCTATCACTTTGTGTGTTTTGCTTCACATTTCGATCCAGGTGCAGATCTTAAATCTTGTTCTATTATTAAATTAACACATTTAAGTGATTGTGCAGCATTGGCAGAGGTATGTGCTCGCTGAGTGCTTCCTGGCTTGGTCTATTTATTTGATATTTCTCATGGCTGGACTTTAGCAGATTGTGTTTCTCCAAATTTGGCTTGTTGCCGCAGATTGCAGTTGCTTTTGCTTATTTTCTGAATCTTCACTAATGGGTAGTTACTTTTACAAACACTTTAAAAGTCCATTAGAGGTTTTACATTTAAAATCCACAAAGACATCAGATGAATGTCTGTGTGGATACAAATATTTCTTTGATTATTTCATATTTCAAAATAACGTTTTCATTCTGTAGCTTTCAAAGGACCAACATGTGATAATTAGCGGAAATAAAAAGGCTTTTCACTCAGTACAGCATACTTGAAAAAATAACCAAAGTATTTACGGACTCACATGGAGTGTTGAAAAACTGCAGTAATTACATTACTCTAACTCATGAGCTTTAAATGGGTGCTTTCCTTAACTTTAAGGTCATCAACACCAGAATCACAATAACAAAATGGAAAGCAATTTCAGGGCTCTGCTTACAAACCCCTTTCTACTCAGTGAATGTATTTTACACTCATCAACCAGCTAAGTTTAGATCATGAATGGTGTCAGCGTTACTACTACCGCTGCAACAGATGACACCACTGAAAGATTATTGCAGGCTCACACATGAATGATGTCTGTGTTGATGATTAAAATTAAGTCAGAAAAAAATTATCTGAATCACAGCTTGCTTGTTATAAAATAAATGAAAGGAGATACTGGATAGCAATCAGAGGGTCTGCAGCCTTTTGAGGTCATGGTGATGCACATTACATTCATGAAGGATGCTAGTTTAGTCAATGAAATGATTAGCATTTGCCAAAGTACATTAAAGTTTCTAAACAACTTATGTGGATCATATCTTGATTAATTGGGTCATTTCTTTGGTCTTTCGAGCACCTCCAGCCGTCAAGTTCCTTTAGGCACACATCTCTGTGTTCGATATGTCCAATATTTGGCAACCCACGCCAAAACAATTTAGATTGAGAAATAGCACTTCAGGTGAAAGGAAAAACTGTGTATTTGATTTTTAGTTGAGTTGTATATTAACGCACTTTAAAAATAAATGCTAGTTCCAAACTATTTTTTGACTGATTTAAAAGAAAAGTGAATTAAGTCATGTTGTGAACTGTTATATTGTGTTGTTTGTACTCCATACCATGCGATTTGTACATATATTCTTAAAATCTCAATCTGGATTACATTCAATTTAAGATATTTCAAGTATGAATAAAAGCAGCAAAGAAAACAGAAAAAGAGACCACTTTAAAACCAAAACGTGAACACGCAGTACATAAAATGTATAAATAGCGTTCATTCTGCTCATCACTGATGGATGGATAATGAGGATCAATTTCATCCCCAAAGTGAACATGAATTAGATTTGAGGTGGAGGTGATTGCAGCCCTTGCAGAGATATTGGAAGAAGTGCTATCATCCTTTTCTCCCTCTATCCACTCACTCATTGCTATTAATAGATCAACATATGTATCCTGTTATCTAGTTTATGATACAAGCCTGGAATACAATACATATAATGCAGTCCATTCATTGGTCCATTAAATAAAGCACTATAGAATTTTGAGGTATACTTTACTTGAGTATTTTTCATGTTCTGCTACTTTTACATCTACTGCTCTACTTTTTAGAAGGAATTAATGTACCTTATCTCCACTTCCTTTATTTGATACATTTTGTAGCAAAGCAGTAACAGTGCAATGATGTAATTAACAAAATACATTAAATCCTTTTATGTTTAAAGATACTCAAACACTTGATTGATTGATTCCAGCATATATATTGTATATTTTATATATTTACACTGTGCATTTCTCTCTCTTAGTAGGAGTCACGATCGTCTCCTTTGAGCAGTTGCTGGCTTCTTTTTCTGAACCTAACCTGGTTCTTTAAAAACCAAGAAAAAGCGATATGAAAAAAAAGGATGATAGTCATTCAAAACATCTATTATGATCTGTGTTCTTTCACATCCTCATTTCAGCCTTGGATAACAAATCTTCCATTTCCGTCCACCACGTGCCTCCAACTCCCTCACTGTCCCCCCTCTCCCCCTCTCTTCCTGTAGCCCTACAATAACACAGACAGAGGCCTCATAAGTGCTGTTTTCCTGGCCGGGCTGGAGGACCCTCCCCATAACCAAACAGGAGCCAAGCTCATTTTACCTTCACCCAGCCCAGACTGGACCATTTCATACGTTGGGATGGAGTCGTTCAGCAGGGGCAGCTACCATCGTCTGTAATGTTCAGCCGAATATCTGCAGGACTCACTGCTTGATATATGGAGTTCTATTAGGATAAACTAACTAAGTATACAGGTTGGGTGGCCAAAATCCATATCCTTAAGTAAAGAGTATTTTACTTGTATCAATTATTCATCGTAGTATGGAAAATAAATCCATATTTAAAATTAAAAACCTCATCGTTGTTTTCACCAAGCTTGTGCCGCACTTTGTCAGTTAATGTCATACTTTGGTTCACACGGAAATATCTAAACACGTAATGAATACATTCCATGACATTCTGTTACACACAATCATCCCCTCTCAGGATACATTTTAATAACTTTACGATAACTCCATTAACTTTTCATAGTAGCATCATCAAGACATTTGTAATGTATCCAATACTTTGGTTTATGGACAGAAACTGAAGTTATTTTAGAAAACTTTATTTATACTATAGACCACTATTCATATGGTTTATCATTAAAAGTTAGCATGCTTGTTAACTAATTCAAGAAGGTGGACATTAAAATGCATCATACATAATTTACATTATAGTATTAAAGGTCCCATGTCATGGCCATTTCTACTGATCATAATTCCATTGTTGAGGTATACTAGAATAGATTTAAATTGTGCAATTTTCCAAAATCACATTGGTTTCTCATACAGCATCTCTGTATAGTATGTGTATTCACCAGGTATTCACTCTCTGTCCTAAACGGCTTGTTGGAGCTCCTGCCCCCCCCCCCTCCCTGTGAGCCCAGTGTGCTCTGATTGGTCGGGACGTTGCGAGGCTCGTTGCGAGGCTCGTTGCGAGCTTCTTTGCGAGGCTCGTTGCGAGGCTCGTTGCGAGGCTCGTTGCTGCTGCGAGCTGCTGCGAGCTGCTACGAGGAGCGGACAGGTTTCCGGGTCGGCGATACAGCGAGACACAGCGAAACTCATCCTGAGCACACACAAACACTCACAGCCGAAGTAAAAACAATAAGTGTGGCTTAATATTGAGTAAGAAAAAGGTTTATAACGCTGTGAGAATGGGTCTGCGGAGAGCATTTCTCCGCGATCCCAACTCGTCTATTACCAGCGTTCAGGGAGCTCTATGCAAGTCAATGGGGACTCCCTGTTAGTTAGCCAAGGGATCCTGGTGTGTGAGGTGCTCCGCGGATTGGTCCATTTGGGCCAATCCGGTCATTTGTTGTTGCAAACAATGGAAAAAGAGAAATCTCCAACGAGGTGTTCTGGGGCAGCATATGGTCTTTTCTGTGTTAGAGTTTTACTCGCTACAGGGTGTACTTTGAGGGTTTTTGACTCTGCAGACCGTTTACATGAATAAAAACCTTCATAACACACAAGGGGACGGGTAATAACCGGAAAAGCATGACATGGGCCCTTTAATAGCTGTTATACATCAGCAAATTGAGCATCTTAACATTAATATATGGCCTCAGAGAGCTGCTAACATGGATGTGTTTGTTTGTTACAATTTGTCAATTGAACTTCAAGAGTTAGGAGCACATTCTGAAAAGGAATGACATGATTTGCAGATAACTTGATTCAATTTAACAAAAGCTAATCGACCTGAACATACGTCAGTATTCTCTTCATGGATTGCTCCGGTCGCTCATTGGTCTACGGTCTAACACCCAACTGATTTTCTCTAAGCTTGATTGTGATGATAGTAATTTTCTTCCTTTAAATAATGTGGGCTTGTGAAGCCCTTTGAGACTGTGACTGTAATTACGGGTCATGCAATTAAAGTTGACAAGGACTATCTCAACCTTTGTGTCATTCCCTCCCTCCTTGTTCCTGTTCAGTGTAAAGGCAAACTGAAGCCCCCCATGTGTAAATGGCTCTTTCAGAGATGCTGCACTTCATCTATACACCTGGGGTTCAGGAACTTAGCAATGTAGCTTCTCTGATGAGAAATTATATCAAGATTTATTCTTATACACCGTTGACCAAATGGAAGAGACGTGTCAACCAAAATGAAAGGGCCACTGTACTGGACACATCACCTAAGATACAATCAAATCCAAATGCAATGTTTAACCCTTTTATTTCCTTGGACAACATTTTGTGTTTTAGGATTTTATATTTAGCTAGGGACATTATTTTAAATCTAGCGGAGATCCCGAAGTTTCCAAAAATATGTGTATACATGATGATTAAATCAAGCAACATTAAAAAGAAAAACATATTTTCCCCTTTAATACTTATTATTTCAACAATCTTAACGGACATTTTGCCTAAAAACATTTGGCCCATCCACTCTTCCATTTACAAACACCTCCAACACGTGCCCTCCACTGCTACAGGAAACACAGAGAGACATGGAAGTGCACATGTGTCTAAAAAAAGAAGTTTTGCAAATGTAATTTCATAATGAAATCACAGAAGAGTGGTGTTATTTTACACGTTAGTGACAAAAATCTTCACATCTCAGTGGGTGATGGAGGCCATGTCATCAGCAGTCATATCACTCGAGATGAAGGAATGCAGAGTGGCTACATCAAGGTACTAAAAAAGTCATGTCTTTTTGGACTTGCATTTTATTCATTTTTGCATGAATAATAATTTCAGAATGAATCTATGCATGATGGAGACTAACTTGAGGGGGTACAACTTCATCATCCCACCTGCAGCTCTTCTTCTGCAGAGATAATGAAATACAGACCTTCATGATGCACTGAGCTAATGCTGCTTTGACAAGTGTAAACTCATTTATTGATTTAACTGTATTTGAATTGATTTAATCTGCGCTTGGCTCAACTTAATGCTGAGTTTTTATTGGTACTGCATGCCCAGAGACTGACTTTTATTTCTTAAGAAACATGAAGAGAGATCTGCCAGCTGAAAAACATCCAAAGAACTTCTGAGGACAGCATGGGGAGAGAAAAAACAGAAAACTCTCAACAATATGACAAAGTGCTATTGTTAATTGGACTGTGAATATTCCCAGATATGTTATCTGGTTACTGTAGAAAAGAGGAAAAACCCACATTTCAAGATTCAAGATTCAAAGGTTTTAATGTCATATGCACATAAGCTACAGTGTAGAAATGGCAATGAAAATCGTATGACCCGAGCTCCTCCAACAATGCAACATATAATAGAATACAACTATACAAATTGACGATGTGCAGCGTCACCACTAAAAACACACACAAGTCTAAATAATTTATAAATGCCATTGTCACAACATTTATATTGCATTTACAATTTTCAAAATAAATGTTGACAAAAAGGCTGGTTTTGTCACTGGCAGGTTAAAACAATAATGACCATGATAATAGAAAGAAGACTACATCATTTTCAATACAACAATTATTCATTATTGTTTTATTTAGACTTTTGTAATTGTTTCTACTTTATAAGTTGTGTTCAATGCAATGAGTACAATTTGGCTTCTACTGTACATTGAGAAAGTAATGAGGGAATGAAGCAGGGTGCAGCGGGGGCTCATGGTACTGCATCGAGTGGAAGGAGGAGGAGAGAGGAAGTTCTCCAAAACTTTTTTTCCCCTGAAAGGATTGTGGAGAAGCTCCGTTAGATTTTCAGAAGAAGGGGGATCCGACCATAAGAAGTGAAGAAAACGCAGTGGAGCTAACGGTGTCTAAAAGTGAATCCCTTCTTCTCGTGTTGTCCCCTCTCACATGAGAGCCGTGAACAGGGACGCGTGTGTTTGCCTTTGTTTTGAGTATTTTGTTCCTTCCCAGACTGAGAGGACTTACACCATCAGAGGCGATGAGATGTGAGTGAGCTATGCCTTGTGGAAATGGACAGACTTTAACCAAGCGAAAACATGGCGTCTGCGTCCCGAGGCTTAGCTTCTTCTCCAGTCTGCTTGTGGCGCTCTGCTGCCTGGGGGCATGGGGCTCCGGGCCTGCGGGGGACGGCGGCCGGAGCTGCAGCCCCTGTCCCGTCAACTGCAGCTGCACGCCGGCGGGGCCCCTGCCGTCCTGCGCCGTCAACTGCTCCCACCTCGGGCTGGAGAGGGCCCCGGCAGCGGCGGACATCCCGCCGGACACCACCGTGCTGTAAGTGCAGAGATGGGGGGGACAGGGTCAGGGATGTACGAAGTGGTATATTGAACATGGAAAGCAAGTCATAAGCTACTTTGTTTAAAATATTTGAATTTATTTGACAACTCAATTAATTTTTTCTGTGTAAGGATGCTTGTTGTGTGCCATACAGTGACAGTAGCTAGGGGTCACAGGCTAGTTTACCATGTTTTTGTTTACGCCACATCACACCATAGGCCTACTACTAAAGGATTTCAATTAATTGTATTTGTGCTTTTGTTTTGGTTGTTGTCATGTTGTCGATTATTGATTGGTTAATCGACCAACATATCTTCACCTCCTTTGATAATCGATTTGTCATTTGCGAGAAGCAAAAATGTGAGACATTTAGCTGGTTCCAGCTTTTTACATTTGTGTATTTACTTGTTTTCTGTATTGTGTATCATTGTGTATCATCTTTGTGTTTTGGGTTGCATTTTTGGCCATTTTCTGACAAATTAATAGGGAGGATAATTGGCAGATTGGAGAATACTAAAAGGAATAATTTGTTGCAGCCAGCCGCCAGATTCACTCTGACAGATGTTGTGGTTGGATTGATGTGGCCTTTAAAATAATAAACTATTCACCATTGCTGGTTGTTAAAAAAAAAAGACAAAGAAATATATTAATAATATTTCAAGAAAAACATGCAACATTTGATTCACAGAAGTATAATTTGAAAGAAGTAGCACTTGCTATGCTTAAAGGTGACTTTTTTTGGTGTGACGCAGGCTTCTATTGAAGGCCCTACCTCTTGTGACACTGTGTGTGTGTCTCAGTGTGTGTCTCAGTGTGTGTCTCTAGTAGGTAGTATACATGGAGTTGGTCACCAGAGAAGTGAACTTGGTGTTTGTGGTGCAGCTCAGACTTCAGCCTCTGGTGCTGCTGCAGCGAGAACATTCTGTTCTGCGCCGACTCAAGACACATGCTATCAATTATTTATTTCCCCTCACACTTCCTTCTTATATTTAAGATATTTACCCTTTATACCAGGGATGTAGTCAATGTACAGGAACATCTTCAAGAGGCTTTAGAAAAAAAAACATATATATAATTTAAATTAGTTTTTGGAGTGAAGTGTAAACTGAAAATCTTCACATCTAATGGCAGCGTGCATACGTGTGCTTATTTTGAATGGATTTAAACCTTTCCCTTAATGGCGTCCTTAATGGCGTCTTCAATAGCGCTTGACATTTAATGTTAGTATTTGCATAACAGAGAGGTAAAGTGCTCTGTTAGGTGCCACGTAATGAGAGGCAGACCCTTCTGCAAGATCTGTCTCTAATCATGTCAGACTCTATCGGAGTGCTAATTGCTTTGGTCTATATACAAACCACCTTCATCTCATACCAGCAGAGGCCATATGTGTAGGTGACTGACTGTGAACATTATTGTCCTTGCTAATTTGGCCCCTTGACTGCTGCTCACCTCCCTACAGTATATGCAGGAGCATGAAATTCAAATCAGATCTTCTCATTAGCTCAGATTTCATGGCTGACAATGGCAGAGGGACATGATTTGTATTTTATAATGCTTTAGACAGTCCTTGGTCTGTGTAAGATATTCACTAATTATTTATTGAAAAAAAGGTCATTTTCTCTCAGGGACTTGTCGAGTTACTTGCCATAATCCGAGGCAGAGAATCATTCTCTCAAAATAACAGAAAGGTAACTACAGTTTCTATACATTCATTTTCTAAGCTGATAAAAACAGCACATTCAAGCCACTTTGCTAAGAATTTATCGCTAACAATGTCACATAATTAACTTTAGAAAAAACTGAATGAGACAAGGGTTGAAATATGTGCAAGAACCTGAAAAGAAAGTGAGGTATTATACTTATAGCCCCTATTCTTTAGGAATTGAATTTGAGACCTTGGAGCAGTAAACAAACCGTGGATCTGCACTTGGTTGATTTTCATTTACTCGTCAACAAAGAAGAGGCTATAAATGAATAATAGTAGAAAAACTGTGTGTGTGTGTGTGTGTGTGTGTGTGTGTGTGTGTGTGTGTGTGTGTGTGTGTGTGTGTGTGTGTGTGTGTGTGTGTGTGTGTGTGTGTGTGTGTGTGTGTGTGTGTGTGTGTGTGTGTGTGTGTGTGTGTGTGTGTGTGTGTGTGTGTGTGTGTGTGTGTGTGTGTGTGTGTGTGTGTGTGTGTGTGTGTGTGTGTGTGTGTGTGTGTGTGTGTGTGTGTGTGTGTGTGTGTGTGTGTGTGTGTGTGTGTGTGTGTGTGTGTGTGTGTGTGTGTGTCACAATATGGCTGTGCATACCGTGTGCGGAGGCCCACTGTGCAACCTTTTTCATCCACACTGAGCTACTCCTGCTTTCATTCACAATGTCAGTATATCAATTACTTAAATGAGAATTTGACTACAAAACACATTTGCTGAATTAGTTTTCTATTGACTGATTACTATATTGATCGCCTAATTGTTTCTTGTCTTTTGTAGATACGTGATCAAGAAAAAGAGCATCAATTTGTAGACTCTTCAGTTAGTTAATGGATTTGGTTAACAGTACTATCTTTTAAGAGAATGATTCAAATATTTTGTTGATGGTTTCTATGGTGATAAATGGACAATATGACACCATCCTGATGAAGGCCAGGTAATGAATAAAGCTTGGTGTGCTTCTGTGACGTGTTTAAGCTTTAATGGACTTGCTTTGATGACTCACGCTGGTCAGCACATAAGTTCAAGTATTAGACAGAGGCTACCACTTGACAATTTAAGGAGAGGCAGATGCATGTAAAGCTTTTTCATTTACATTTCAGAGGCATTTACTGTGGTAAAACGAGGAAGTTCTGACAATATAGCAGGTCTGAAATGTGACATTCAAATGTCTGCTGGTTGTGAATGTGTGTGATAGAGGTGGAGAGTGAGAGAATGGAAAAGGCATGATGAATTTAATGCTGAATTTTTCAGGAACTTGGTAGTTTCAAAAAGACGACAATTATTATTTCTATAATAAAAATTCTGCTTCCCAATTATAGAAGTACATTCAACTAGTCCATTCACATGTTGATATGTCACAAACCCAGAACACTACTTTAACAGCGTTTTTCTTTCAGTGAGAAGCAACATGTTTCTGATCCGTCAAATTCAAGGTTGGACAGTAATAAATAACTGAAGCAGCTCTGAAGTCACTTCTGGGAAATGATTGTGGATTACACTCGGATTTTTAAAGTCTCTATAGCCTTCGTTTAGTATGCAGATTGCTGTAACACATTTTTATCGCGGAGCTGTGCCTGCCCTGGCTGGGACAATAGGCAATGAAAGTAAATAAGAAATTCAGTCTTGTGTGTCTGAACGTACTCTGTTTATTAAAACTGATCAGTTTACAATGATAGACGAGATTTGGTTGTAAATCATTTTATACATTTATTTGGCAACAACTAAATAAATGGATTGCTAAGTATTTCGAGCTTCGATTTTAATGCTGTTACTTTCTCTTAAAGGCTTGTTCACCTTGGTCAATAGCTTTCTCGTTAGTGTAGGATACGCTACTGATGATATTGGACTTATATCTGCTGAATCATGTGACCTTTTGTACTGCACATACAGCACCTTCCATATCAAGGTCAGTTCAATCAGTTCTAATAAAAAATAATCCAGAGGCCATGTCAGAGATGAAGGATGTCATCCAATGCAAGTTCACTTTTTAAATTACAGTACAAGCTGAGAAGAACATACAAACATAACGGCAACGAGACATCCACACATTATTTGCAATATCTGGTAAACAAACATGTAGGAGGAAGTCTTTTATTTTTTAAAGAGTTCAATGAACAAAAGATGTGCTATATTTGTTTGGCTTGAGTCTGCCAACAGTCTTGCTGTACATTAAGGTACTGCAGATGTGCTTTAATTTGAATGTTAGTGCTAACAAGCTTAGAATTAGCATGGGAAGAATAACGTGTGAGAACTGGAAACAATGTTAGAGATGGGCCACTGTTCATTCCCATGAAAGTTGATCAGTGGCGCATGAACCCAAAAACCTGACCCTCCAGAACAAAAATACCGGGATCCTGGGATCTTTGATGATATGTTAACATCTTAGCATCACCATTTCAATGCTAATGTTAGTTGGGCCTCAAAACAGTAACAGTCATAACATCGTAACAGTGTCGATGTTTGCATACTGACATGCCTAACACTGCTTGGACGTTGCATTGGATGCAGCTTATATGTGCTAGCAGCATGTTACTTTTTTAATGCTAGCATTGGTTGCCACCAGTTGATGTTTTTGGCCACTTCATTTAACCTGTACAGCATCTTAACATACTAGCACTTTAGTGTGTACCATGCTAACACTGGCTTGTAAGCAACCCGGTATCACGGCAAGACGTGAATATGTCACGGTTTCGTCCCTTCAAACGTGACAGTTACACGGTATTGTTAACATGGCCCAACCAGTGGAGAAATACCCGGAAGTGCCAAGCAAATGGTCTACCGCGACTATTGGTCGGTTTTTATTGTCAAAATGAGATGTTTTTAATTTATTTTATTTTATTTTTAATCGTCACACTTGATTTCGCCGATTTTCTTGTTGCCCTAGCTGGTCGACACCTCTTTTAGCAGAAACAAAGGCTACATTAATGTATTAAATCGATGTTAATCCATGTGTGTGGATCATAGACTAGTGTGGATGTGGAATTAACGGACGTGACGTAACTTGTGCGATTGCGTTGCCAGGCACATCTATGGATTCAGAATTTCAATAGCTTACTGTTAAATGACGGATATACCTTTCTGTCTGATGTTTTACAAATCAGATATTATAAGTAAAACATGTGAAATAATATAGCAATATCCTGTACAATTATGTGAAAACATGAATAAAACTACACATCTTCAGATGTTATACATACACGTGTCCTACACTAATAATACAAAGTTATTATGGCTGTGTGTACCTTGTGTGCACCGCCTAGTGGTTAAAGCACGTTATTGAATTAGTTGTGTATATGATATGTCAATGATCCTTAGAAAATCTTGAAATCTTGAAAGGGATATGCAAAATAGCCATTATATACAGTCTTTAATTAACTATTAGTAGAGAATAACGAGTAATGAATATACTTTATAGGGATCTGCAGATAAATGTTTAGTCTTCTCAAGCAGCAACTATCAAATATCTCTCCTGATTGTTGGCACTTGACAATCACCTTTCCCTGAATTTTACTCAGGTGTAACTAAAGCCTGATTTAAGGGTTGTTTATATTTCACATCATTAATCAGAATCTGCAAAGTAGGGCTGTGCGATTATGGCAAAAATCATAATCACGATTATTTTGGTCAATAATTGATATCACGATTATTAAATACGATTATTCATTGACTTTGAAAACATCCATTTATTGAACTTTAAAACAAATGCAAATAATAATTTGAACAGTATCTTATAACTGTTGATTACCCTGAACGTATAATTCAACTGAAAAACTTTAAATAAATAATATCAAAATAATAAATACCAATAAACAAGATCAACAAATATTTTGGATCGCACTTCCAAAAGCTACTAATCATATATAAATACAAATAAATTAGACCAAAATAAATTAGATCAAATATGTTGCAGTGCACTGTCACAACCTAGCAAAGCAAAATAATTGTTTTATTCGATTATGTTGTTTTCGTAATTGTGGCAGGCCAAAATTGTAATTGCGATTAAAATACGATTAATTGCACAACCCTACTGCAAAGTAACTAAAATAAATGTAGTGGAGTAAAAATACCAGGTTAACCTCTGAATTGTAGTGGAGTAGAATTGCTGTTTTGTTTAGTAATGGATATTGAATATGGAATAAAGGTTTTGACAAGACCTGGTGTAACAATAATCAAAAAGGACATTAAAAGAGCTCCAGATGTCAATGATCTAAACAAAACAGCACACCTTTATGTATATTTAAATACTTTATTAAGGGCAGTGAATTCGTTTTTTCTGTATGTTTTTCAAATCAGTGTTATACAGTAAGTGTCATAGACAGTGTTACATTGCTATTATTATCCTTAAAATATATATAAAACAAAACCATTTATGATCTTTTTTTTGGGTGGTTTACTAATGACAGTTAATTCTGTTTCTGCTATTGATGGTTTCATTTTTGTGAAAAATAATAAAATAATAAAATTCAATAACGTGCTTTAACCACTAGATGTGCCTTTCTATCAGCTGTGCACCGTTATGGTGTAAATACAGCCTATCTACCAATTGGATCAAATATAAAAGTCAGCCGAATTAGTATTGATACTGCAAGGAGACGTATTGTGTGAAAATAAATGTAAGATGTTGTTTAATTGCTGATATATTTATGATCCACGTCACGTTTTCAGTTTTGGCGGCAGTGCTTCCTGTTTGTCCAGAAGTCTTCTCATCAGGGCTCTATAAATACAGAACTACGGCAGATATGTAATATTTAATGCAGCCGAACCGTGTATTACAATGCCGTTATGTGATGACCTCCAAAGAGAAAAGCAAGCAAACTCGGAATAAAGTATTATTTTATTTTTTAAAAATGTTTTCGGATTTCACATCAACAGGAGTCCGGTTAACTAAAATGTCCGTGCGAAACAATACCCCCAACCCATAGATCCGTGGGTGAATAATGTCAATCACCACATTACACACATTCCTTCACATTTACATTTTAATTTACATTAAAGTATTTCGTGAGGCCGTCTAAAATGTTTTTAAATATAATTAGGGTTGTAGTTGAAGAGTTTGTAAATTGCGTTGCCTGGCAACGCAATCGCACAACGTCACGTCCGTTAATTCCACATCCTCACCTCCACACACATGGATTAACATCGATTTAATACATTAATGTAGCCTTTGTTTCTGCTAAAAGAGGTGTCGACCAGCTAGGGCAACAAGAAAATCGGCAAAATCGAGTGTGACGATTACAAAATAAATTAAAAACATCTAATTTTGACAATAAAAACCGACCAATAGGCGCGGTAGACCATTTGCTAGGCACTTCCGGGTATTTCTCCACTGGTTGGGCCATGTTAACAATACCGTGTAACTGTCACGTTTGAAGGGACGAAACCGTGACATATTCACGTCTCCCAGCATGGTAGATCGTCACATGTTCACGTCTTGCCGTGATACCGGGTTGCTTGTAAGCACACTATTATTTGATATGCCCTTGTTAATGTTACCAATTAACCTGGGGTCTTTGGTTGGAAGTTGCTGTAGCCATGCTGTTGGAAGGGCTATAAAGAAATGTGTACACCACTTTGAAGTTGGTCAATATTTCCCTATGTCTTGTGTTGTATGCTGTTTCTACATAAACATTTTTTCCACTCGATGGTCGGGAGTGGAAAAAGCAGTTGCACTGTTTACAGATGAGTTTAGAAGTACTGTATGTAGGGAGACTAGTCTTATCTGGTTTCTTAACAACAAAAATTATGTTTGTTAAGTGTACCCTTTCCCTGGTCAGGAGGGTTGTGTGGCATCCCCATGGCACTGAGATGCACAAAGACACACTTCAGGGGTGGAGATCCTCTTTTGAGACAAGTCTACAGGGAGCAACTTTGGCTTTTGCAGTCCTGAGGCTTCGCAGCTGTCAAAGAGACAAGACTCAATCTCAAATTCCCCCACTTCTCTGTGGGTTTTCTATCTCTGCTTCTATCATCCATACAACCATCTAAACACCAGATATACACATACCTGCTTTAATGAAGTGGGAAAGGAAAGATTGAATCTAGTGGCCATATGTGAGGAATAATTTGTTGTGTTACCATGGCAATTGTAACCAATGACATCACCCGCAGAAGCACAGACATTCCGAGGGGAAGAAACAGGGAGTGAAGAAGAAGACGAGGCGGCTCCCATGCTTTCCACCTCTGTGTGTGTGTGTCCATGAACTAAATAATGTTTAACTGCTGGTAACAGAAATGTCTTGGTTCATTATTAACTAATTCAAGCTGTGAGGGTGGTTGTTACACGGTAGACTGAAGAAGGAACTCTTTTCGCAAGAAGTCCTGGGAGTGTTTGTGTTTGTCTTGGTCCTTTTCTTAATTCTTTGTAAGTTTGTGGCATGGAAACACTTCCCTCTTCCTCAAACCTTTCATAACATTTGATGGCTAGCACAAAATAAGCTGCTTTGTCATAAACCCTCTTGTGCACATCTGGGCATCATTCACATAGTTGGCTGTAAATCTTCCCGCTGAAGCTCTGCCAGATGTGTTGTGTTCACAGATGAAAAGCCTGAAAAATAAACAGATATACAGACTGGAAACTCACTGGGTAACAGTTGTTTTGTGCCAGAAACTGAAAACATCAGTGTATTTCTTTTTAAAGCGCCTTCTCTTCTTTGAGTTTATGGTTTCCACATCTGTTCTCTTATGAAATTACACATCATGTATATCTGTAGGAGTTATTTTTAAACAAGGTTTAACACTGAGTAATGTACGCTTAGATTAGCACATGAAATGTTCAGCGAAATAAATTACATTACTCATCAACTGAAATGTAATAGATAGGATAGCTGATCTTAAACTGAAAAAATACACTTATTTCCTTTGAAATAACACTCCAGTTAAAACATTTGGTGTGGACTGTCTGTAACAAACTTTGTAGTTTGCCCATTGCCAAAAAACAGCAGCTGTGTCTCAAAGCTAGCATTAATTCTGTGTCAGTGCATTCAGTGACGTTACAAATATCCATAGAACCTGCTCAGATCACACTGGCAGCATAATATGACACTCTGCAGTCCATCTAATGCTCAGTTTGTAGAAATGGCTATAAATATATGGCAAACATATTTTTTTTTAAATCATAGCATTGATCATGAAGCCACATTTTTGTGAAACTGGACAATGAAGAAGTTTATTGTTATGATTTACAGTCGGAGTGGTTTTAAAAGGTACATACAGGTGTGCGTGCGTGTGGCGCAGTGGGTTGTGTGTAGGTGTTCGGATCAGGGGGTCACAGGTTCAAACCCCACTGCAGTCAGCATGTCGTTGTGTCCCTGGGCAAGACACTTCACCCCAAATTGCTCCTGTGGGGATTGTCCACAGTATTGAGTATGTAAGTCGCTTTGGATAAAAGCGTCTAACAAGTGACATGTAATGTAATAGTGCCGCACTGTTGATGTTTTCTTTTGCTTTCATCGTCAACATTCATTGGTCCGTGCACAAGGTGATTGAATTGTGTATAGTCTGGTGATAAAACCCCATTGTTTTATTATATATCTTGAAGGGGAGTTGCAGCCATAGGTAGACTTTGACAGCATCACAACAATTGGCTTTGGAGGTAAAAGCTACACCTATAATAAGATAATTAGAGGCTGTTGGAAGAGTGTGGAGAAGGAAAGAAAGGAGAATGAATAAACGTAAGTCTTCCTGATTGAACGTACGCAGAGCTTCATTAGAATCCATTGAAAGTGAGAAAATGCAAGCTGAAAAGATACTGTTTACAATTGTCGTCACAAGGTTGAGTGTTTGACTCTAAATAGATTGCTTCTGGGTGGAGTGTCACTTCAAGAAAAATACTGGCACTTATGGTGGAAAGATATAAATGGCACACATGTAGAAAAAGACACTAAACATAGCACTCTTTACTGTATAGTATACAATAAGATGAAGGCCATTGCATAGCCAAGTTTCTTTAGGCATGTTCATTGAGTTGCTGCTGTATGTACTGTAAGAGTCTTTCTATGCAACAGAGAATACATACAGCAGAGAGACAAGAGTAAAGTTCAAAACCATGTATTTTGTTGTTTTTGGGTAAAAAGGTGAGCAAATCTGACTCAATAAATGCGTAAATGCCCTCAAAACTATGATTTCCTAATTAAAGGGGCCCTATGATGCTAGTTTTCAGGTTCAAATTTGTACTGTATGTTGTGCCTCTACTGTGACATGTTCTCGTGCTTTAATGTTGAAAAAGCTCTTTATTTTTCTCATACTGCCTACTGCAGCATCTCTTTTCACCCTCTGTCTGAAACCAGAGCCCAGTCTGCTCTGATTGGTCTTAACCTATCATGTACAATGTGGGTGTTGGTGCACTTTAGCCAATAGATGCCTTACTTTGTGATGTCACTATTTTACAGAAGTAAAGAAAGTCCAATGGAGGCGTTTCAGGCTGTGTGTGGGAGAGAAACTCCCTCTGGAGGGAACTTTGGGATGTTAGCCTTAGTAGATCATTTACATGCACAAAAACCAACAGACTACAGGAAAGGGAAACCCCAAAAAAGCATATTAATGCCCCTTTAAAGTAATTCATTATGGCTGCTTCATTTGACTGTGCTCAATTCAACTAATGCATGTCTTTTAGGCTTTATGGTAATAAGAGAATACCTACATTAGAGATTCATATTGCTCAATGACATAAAAGTCATTATATGTTTTCCACCTAATTCCCCTTTGGCTTGGGTTGTGCCACGGAGGGAATAGAAATCACACTATGACAGGTGTTCACCGCAGCAGAGGAATCATTTGGATTTCGCTTCAGCTCATAAAGCACTTGATCTGTTGTCTCCCTCTTCACCTGCAGGAAGAAGTGGAGAGTAATAATTGGATTTTGTTCCCTTCCTTAGATATGAAAACCTAAGGCAAGACTCAAGAGTGACTGTCAGTGTGCGTTTGTGTGTAGTGTGTTCAGAAACACAGTATTTGTTTGTATTCTGCTCACACTGGGCGCAGAGAGTGACAGAGATAAAGATATCTCAGAATAACAGACCGCTTGCATTGTGTTAAGTTTTCATTTAATGTCCACAAAGCAGTCGATTGACAATAAAAGCTCATTTTGCAATTTCCTTTTCAAGTGAAGGAATTTTATGTTGTAACCTTGTCACCGCTTAACGATTATTGCAACTGAAACATCATGAGCATGTACTGCAAAAGCATCCCCTGATTTGATTTATAACAACCAGAAATAGCACTGTGATCAGAGTTAATATAGGGAGGAGTGGCACAGACTCACAGTTTGAAGGTCCGAGACAAATCATTAATTTTCATCTGACATTTTTCCTGCCAGCAGCCGAGCTCTGAGCTGTCAGGGCGGCTAATGATACGCTAGACTCGAGGATGTTGCCGTCTTATTTAACTGCTGACATGCTTCATTATCGTGCACGCTGCTCTTGCTGTTCCACTTGTTGAATCAGTTTATGTGGAGCTTTCCCTCTTTTTACAAACATAGAATAAATTATACTTCAGTGCAGCTGCCATGCAAAACGTTGTGGAGAAAGGATGGAAATAAGCATATTTACTATTTATGTCAGTGTACACAGCAGTGCCTGCAAGATTACAGATGTTTAATCTATCTGAAATGTTAAAATATGACAATTTGCAAAGTCTTATTTCCATAAAGCATGTATGCAGGTTTCAGTAGATGTAGAAGACCTTTTCAGGATGTTTGTATGAATCATTCATACAAACATCCTGAAAATACTTTTAGTTGTCGGCTTTTTTTAATACATTTGAAATGTTTGCTCAAAACATGCTTTGTGAATGTCAATAGCAAAAACTAACATGGTTAAGTCATTTCTTGTTTAACAAATATATGAGAACATTTCTGAAGAAATACTGCCTTCAAAAATTTGAAAATGGAACAAAACAATCCCACAATCCAATCATTTTAATTTGAAAGATGTGAAAACAAGTGCTATTGCAAAATGTGGCCGATTTCATAAAAGATCAAAATGACTTTACATGTCACTTGTTAGACGCTTTTATCCAAAGCGACTTATAATTAGATTAACTAATCACTAACAGGGTGAATTATGCAGTGTTTTTTAACAGAGTAATGAATGACGGAAAGAGGAAGTGATTTTGCACACAGCCATGGTAAACATACAGTAGATGGATACAAGGGCTGCCCTCCACAAAAAGGTTTTTCTAGTCGACCAATTGTCTTCAATTCAGGCGATTAGTCGACTAATATATAATATATTTATAAATGTCTTCTCCCAAAATAGTTTCAGTTTCAAAGGCTGATAAAGAACGTTATTATAACAGCATGGCACGCTGTGCTTCACATAGAATATAAAACCAAACTGTAATAATGAACCATTGAAATATAAATTCAATGTTACACGTAGAAAGCGCATGAGAGTCAAAGTGCAACTCAAGGACGGAGAGGTCTGCCCGTCAGCGGTATAAACAGCAGAAGCTCCGGTAAGAATTCTTAATGTGTGTGTGTGTGAACAAGCAGGGAGGACACACACTGAACATTAAGTTCTAGTTTCTATAATTCATATCTGAATTGGCGTCAGAATGATTATATATTATAGTTCTATATGTTGATGCGATGCTAGGCTGCTGCCTGACTGCTGCTGTTTTCCTCCGATTATGAGAAAGAAACACACGTTGTCGGGATAATTAAGCTCCGTGTTTTGTTATGACCGGCGTTCAGAAAGCTGCGCTCCGATGGCGGGGATGTGCAGGCGACTATTTGCCTGCAGGGTTTAAACTCCTAATGAATTATCTTAATGACCTGGCACAGATCTAGATGAAGTGTGAGGATCTTTTCCAGCTGACACGTCAAAGCACACGCAGCGCACAGAGTTTTTTTCCTTTTTTATTTCCTTCTACTAATAGACTAATGACATTTTTTTTTCCGTCGACTTACGTTTAGTCGACTAGTTGGGGGCAGCTTAATGGATAGCATCCAAATGTTAGTATTATAGGGATAAATACCCTTATTACATATCGGATCTGCACAAACAAGATATCGATTAGCAAGCTGAGATTCCACAGATTCTAGGGGTATAAGTATCATCACTGAGCGATCAGAACTCGTGACAGGGCAAGCAAATATAGACATCACAACACGGAGCTTTACGGAGCAAAAACAGGACATTGTCTTACCTTAGCTGTTGTTCTGATCAAAAGTCGTGTTCAATGGCATTAAAACGATAAAAACGCTGCTGAAGGTTAACCCAATGTGTCAATAATGTCAATAACAGAGATATCATATTAGCTGCTATGATAGCTACCAGAGTGTATGACAGCTTCCGGTTTTGGGCATTCTGGCTACGCATCACTCGTCCACCAATGGGTAATGTTTAGATGGATTTTAGGAACTTCCCCTCAATTCTATTGGCTCTAACGGTTAAAAAGAGATGTCAATCATCAAAATCGATGTTCAATCTGAATTTACTTTAAAATAAAAAAAATCTATATTGATTCTGACTCTTCTACATCCAACTCACTGGTGTATCATTGCTTTGAGAAAAAAGAGTATTCATTTACCCATTTTAGAAGTGAAGTTATGGTAATTTGTTCTGGGAATGTCATTTTCGAGCCTGAGACCTGAAAAACAGGCTCAGGGCTTAACAGGTTAAAAGGAATTATAATTGCGAACAACCTTTAATAAGCCCATATCTTCCAATATGCCATGCATACATCTGGCCGAAGTTCAAATGCAGTTTCAAGCCACAGTTTACAATCAAATGATTAGAATTCAAACTGACTGGCGGTCAGGTTAATAAATAATGAAAAACCGAGCATATGTCATGACTGGAATTTAATAAACTCATGCATAATTTCAGCTCATACAAGACAGAAACCAGGTGTACATATGAATATTTGGAGTAAAGTGAGGGACCAAAAGAAGCCAATATCCATCATTACTCTAACATTGCAATCCATTTTTTGTAAATGTGATTTTTACGTAGCTGTATTTAAAAATCTTAATGAAAGAGAAATATATGAATGTTACTTTAATCAATCACTTCCCATTTTTGTTTCTGACTTAAGTTCCAATGATCGTTTGTTTTGATATTGATGAGAGAGAAATAACTGCAGATGACAGGTGCTTGCATTTCTTTGGTGACACATTAGACAGTGTGTTAAATTGCAGCGGGGGAAGGGGGTCTAAAGTAGTGTCGGAAAAACACAATATTAGTCGATGTTTTCACATTTCTGGCATTGGCATTAATTTCAAAATTTCAAAAAAACAAAAAGAAGGGAATTTCAAACTGGACTTTTGTATTTGATTTTGAGTTATGGGTTTTTGCAGTTAATGTCAATACTGAGTTTGTTATACTGAGTTGAAAATAATAACTAGTTAGTTTTTTTTCTTTCTGTCGTTGTCACAAACCAGAAACACTGCGGCCGGAGCCCCATTTCTGTTTCAAGCCCACATTTTATGACTTCAAGAAATGTTGGACTCACACAGTTTCATTTACCAGAAAAAGAGTGAGCAATGAGCTTGAGACAGTGTTACAGCAGTTCTGTTTTTCCTGCATTCATTGACAGCATGTAAGCGTGTGTATGTGTGTGTCTGTGTGCGCTTTACTTTGAGTGAGTGTGTTAGACCGCTGCACACAGCTGCCCTTCACTTGCCAGCTGGACACCAGACGACCCAGGCAGCAGCAGCTGGAAAAATGGACAGAATGTTCTCAAGAGTAGAGTGTTTGTGACCCAGTCAGAGTCCAAGAAGCAAAACGTTTTTTTAGACCAAACCTGTTCATTTAACATCCCAGATTCTCTTCGTGCAGTATAGGGAAAGTAAGCCCTTACTTGTGACCCATGCTGGCAGCTCTCACATTAAGCAGAGTGGAGGCAGTAAGACAGGCGCCCAAGGGACACGCAGCTCACAGTAGGGGCGATTGTTCTCCATACCTGGCATCGGTCGCTCACTGCTAGTCTCCCACTTTATCGTCTGCTTACCTTTACCACCTGCCTTCTCCAACTCCATCTCATTTCGTCCAGCATTCCCTCCCGTCAGACTGTCTGCCCAACATTTGAACATAAACAAAGCAGCAGAGGGAGGAAAATAAAGGGAGAAAGAAATTGTGAGAAGTGACTGGGGGAGGGAGGGAGGGAGGAATCAGGCAGGGATGCTGAGGGGGATGAAAGCGACCGCAGAGCAGTCTGTGTTTAGTGGGTTAGTGGAGCGCTGGCCTTCACTTACGGGGACTTGGACCACTTGGCCACCGCCATGCAGCAGATACCGGTCCGTCCCACCATCAGACCTACATCACAGTTTTCTTCGCCAAACTCATTTTTGTGCAGAAGGAATTCCAGCAGATATCAATCTACTTCAGTGGCTTTCTTTTGTCTTTTTCATTTCCTCCATCCCACCTCAGATTGATGTGTTCCTCCAGAGCTCATACCCACTCCTCGTGTGTGTGTGTGTGTGTGTGTGTGTGTGTGTGTGTGTGTGTGTGTGTGTGTGTGTGTGTGTGTGTGTGTGTGTGTGTGTGTGTGTGTGTGTGTGTGTGTGTGTGTGTGTGTGTGTGTGTGTGTGTGTGTGTGTGTGTGTGTGTCTGTGTGTCTGTGTGTCTGTGTGTGTGTGTGTGTGTGTGTGTGTGTGTGTCTGTGTGTGTGTGTGTGTGTGTGTGTGTGTGCGCTCTTATCCTCCAGCTCAGAATAAGTGGCACCAGACAGGCCTTATAAGGAGTGGTTAGATCATTGGCCACACCGTTAGTAAAACAGAACCATATGTGTGCTGTGTGTGTGTATGTGTGCGTAAGTAAAACCATGTGTGTCCAGAGGTAGCTGAGAGAACGGGAGCCTGTTGCTAATAGTCATTGTGAAGGTCACATTATATGGTCATGTTAAACACACACACACACACACACACACTTCCTCTACCTAATCTCCTTTTGTGTATGTAGCGAATCCCACAAGTTCATATTTCCTGCATAAATTGCATAATAGTTTTACACACACACACACACACACACACACACACACACACACACACACACACACACACACACACACACACACACACACACACACAACTTGCCTAAAGGTAGAGAGCATCACATAATGCGAGGTGTCAGCCTAATGTGTGAATGATCAGCTTGTGGGCGGAGCGTCTCAATGTTGTCCTGTTTCATCTGCTGATGGGTTTAGCAGAGGAGATTTCTCTTCCTCTTCTCCCTTTCTTTCCCTCTCTGTCCCTCTCTTTCCCTCTCTCTCCCTCTCTGTCTCCATCTTTCTTACACAGCGTGTCTGGAATGTACAGATGTTTCCTTTTGGGAATGGGCGTCCTGCTCTGTTCACACACACACATAGAAAGACAGAGAGCGAGGAGAAAGGAGTGTACATTCCCATACCCTCAAACACATTTTCCTGTTTTAGACTTTGATTTTTAATCGTTGCTGTGAAATTAGCTGAACACACTCCAGGCTGGTGTTTTCTTGTCGTCTCTGACACACACAAAGCATTTTGTCCTTCCTCAACCTCTTGCTTCTTGTCTCCTTGTTTTTTCTTCTCTCACTTTTGTCTCGTCCTAAAGTGCAGCTGAGGCTTTCATGCGAAGGCACACAGGAGACCGAAGCCACTTAACTAAGCTTGACTCCGTCCTGCTTCCTCTTCTGCTCCCCTTGTCTCCGCAACTCCTCATTTCCTGGCTCTTTTATCTGCCGGTGTCTCACTGACTCGGTGATCAGTAGTGTTTACTTTCTATGTACTGAACACACTTTTAACCTTGTGCTTGCACTGCAAAATATGTGCATGTATACTTGACCTTGTATACTGGAGCAATAAATCAGCCAGGCTTGTAGTATATTGGCCCGTATAAATGTAATGCAGATTTACTGCATTGCCATTGCCTCATAGTTTGGCCGATTAGTAACACAGAATTATTATACAGAAATGCCAAAGATATGTTACATAGCTCCCCCATTAGGGAGAATTTGATCTGTATGCATTCCAACTTTAAAATCACTCGATACTAAGGTTGGTCCCAATTTTTCAATAACCAAGGATTCTTTGCTCAAATAATAGCAGTATATCAGTATTTACCTATCCATTAGTGATATCAGTGTCGGCCTACTATCATGTTTTTTTTAAATAACACTTAGTAAATCAAATGGCCATTAACATTAGTAGAAGAAAATATGTACACTTGCAATTAAAAAAAAATGCATATAAATGCAAATGTCCTGAAATTGAATTTTTAGTATGCCTCTCCTGCATCTTAATTATTTTTTCTCATTAAACATATTTCAACGTTTTACGAAACGAATACGGAACATTTGAGATATTCCTTACTATGTGAAGTACCGTCTGCTGGTTCTCACTGTTCTGCTCATCTTTCATTTACTCCTTTTTCTATTGTTGGAAAGACTGTGTGCATTAATTAAGTGCTTTATGTGGGCGAGTGACATTTACATTGTCATTTGCCGTCTTATCTGCCTTCCATTCACATCCTGCCTCACGGGGGTTTATTTCCTACTGAATAATTAAAGTGATCCCCCGTAACTCACAGACCAAATTAGCCAAAGGAACCCACTAATCTCGTTATTATGACAATAGAAATTATTCTCATTGGAGGTTTAAAACTTTTGGGAACTATTTTGGGATCTTGATGGTGTAAACAGACAGTGAAATTACTTTTGATTAGTGATCAATACAGTGTTTTGGACAATCAATACAGCTTCAAAAAACCTTTATTCTACTCAAATGTCACTACACAAGAAGTTGCAGCGTCATAGTTGTTGATATGTGTTGCATAATAGGGAATGTTGTTTGGATGCCTTGGCCTCTGCTTCTTTGATGATGATCAATATAATGTTTTAATTAATCTTTTAGGAGTCCTCCAACTTGGTAAAAGAGTGCCCTGTTTAATTCCATTATTTTATTTTGCAACCATCATGACCCCAAGTTTGTATTTGGCTGGGGACTATTTTCTGTCACTTGCTCGAAAATACTTTTCGTGCTACTTTATGAGTTAAAAGTAAATATGGACTGAAAATCTTGAAGGTTGGTAATATCAAAGAAAAGTATTTTTTAAGTTAATTTAAGAAAAAAGGATAGTGATATGTGACATCTGTGACAAAAAAAAACACAGAACTGGTTGCATTGTTGTTGTAGGGCTGTCATGGTTTCTGAGTTACACTACATGATTATTGTGGCCAAAATGAATTACTATAAGAATATTAACAAGACATTTCTAGAGATTAAATAAAATATGTATTAATGCTATCAGTAAATATCAACTTTAACTTTACATATTGTGTTTTTTGTTTCTTCTTTGGCAAAACAATTGAACTCAAAATAGTGTTGGCAGTGGAGAGGAATTCTCCAACCATCACAAGACATTATTTTGTAGTTTAATTAATAACTTAATAAATTATTAAAAGGTTCATCAGTACAGGTATACACCCCTTGTGCATAGTATTGTGTCCTCCAGCATTTGTACTGAACATCTTATTTAGGGTGTATGTTATCTTCGATAAAGATGAACCTTTATTGATCCCATACGGGAAATTCAGTTTTCCACTCTGTAAACACAGTGTAGATACATATATCTACACTGTGTTTAGTGGGTTATATCTACACTAGTTATATGTTTAACACACACACAGTACAGTACAAATACACACATGCATTGGAATACATGTATATGCATTATAAAAGTGGCACCTTTCCAGTCCACAATGTATTTGTTGAGTCTGATTGGGAATTGAAACGCCAACCCTCCGGTTACGATGACGAGTCCCTACAGACGGAGCTACTGTTATATGTTTCTCTTTGCAATCTTAAAATGTAATTTCCCAGCACATGCACAGCCACAGGTAAATAAATGGTGTCGCCTGAAGATGATTGTGTGATTTTGTGTGCCTGCAATCATCTTGCCCTGTCATGCATTTTAAATGTGGACATGTCGGTTTGTTCCCGCAGAGACCTTTCCAGGAACCACATCTCCTCCCTTGATACCAGCCTGCTAGATCGTCTCACTGGCCTCCGAGAGCTGTGAGTCTGCAATGCATTTAAATATTCATATACAGTTTCAACCCATCTATCTGCATCTCTCTTGATATATGTAACTATATATCTATCTTTTAGGTATCTCCAAGGAAACAAGATCAAAGTTCTCCCGAGGGGAGTATTCTGCTGCGGACCGCTGTCAATCCTGTGAGTACAAAGTCAAGAACAGATGAGGACCTTCGCAAACCCAAGGTCGAGAGTAGAGGAGGATGAGGAAGATGAAAAAAAAAAAGGGAGAAAGGTCTGGTTTAGTCTGGATTTAAGTAGGCAGAAATCCCTGCAGCAAGCTATCTGGACCGGAGAGCAATCACACACACACACACACACACACACACACACACACACACACACACACACACACACACACACACACCCACACGTGTACGCACACACACATACTAATCAAGGCACGATTAAGTTCAATTACTGCTTACTGCTCCAGGCTCCTACTACCTCCTTCCACCCCCCCGCCCCATTTCTCCCTCTCCCTCCAACCATTACCTTATTTCTTCCACCCACTGAATGGCCATTTAAGCATCTGTGTGTGTGTGTGTATGTGTGTATGTGTGTATTGAGAGAGGACTGGTGGTTTCCATCAGTTCCTTCCAAAACCGCCACACAACGGCCCCATTATGTAGCCTACTGGATAGAGAAGAGAGGGAGGGAGTTAAGAAAAAGAAAGAGAGTAGTATGGAAACAAAGCGGAAAGAAACAAGTCTAACTCTTACTCAGCACTTCAGTTGTTTTGGATTTAGTTAATTTGGCGTTATATATCTGATGCAGTTTTTATGAAGAAGATGTGAAAATGCCCTCTACATTGATCAACACACTGAAAAGTCATTTTGTGTGATTGCAACAATCAGAGAATAACATAGAAGAATCAGCTCCACATCTCCAATCATCCAATGACCCTATTTGTTGTGTCAATAACAGACACCACACAACAATTATGTATCACATAATGACAGTACCATATGAATTGCCACCAATCAGAAAGTCAATAAAAGTGACTTAAGACTTGTTTGAATATGAATTCTGCTTTGTGTGTTCTGCAGCGATTTGAGCAACAATCTCATCGCCACCATAGAAGAAAGAATATGTGACAACCTTTGCAACTTAACTCAAATGTAAGTAATCACAGTTACTTCTTTCTTTCTCTGTATCTCTTTGTCTCTTGTCTTTCCAAAAAACAAAAGAAATCAGATGATCATTCAAATATTATTAGACCCTATTTATACACCGATGTATTAAAGCATTATGTTACAAACACCTCTGATCACACATGCTTAGATAAGCAGCACGTTTCCAGTTACCTCGTCTACGCTCAAGATGAATGAAGCTTTATTTCAGACTGCAGTGGGAGGTAGTGAGTAGTAATTATTCCTAGAAGAGACATACGTTTTCTTTTTGAGCACATTTTTATTCAGCACAGTTAAATGTAGTCGGTAGTAATAATAATAATAATAATAATAATAATAATACATTTCATTTCCAAAGGTCCCTTATTGTTTTTTTCTTGAAAGGTTTTTCTCTCCCCCTTCCATCCATTGCTCCATGTATTTACCCTGCTTTTTTCTTTTTTGAAGTTGTTACGAGTTAAAGGTAGGGTAGGTAAGTTTGAGAAACCGACTCGAGATCGCTAGAATTTGAAAATACACAACCGGAGGAAATCTGCCACTTCCATACAGAGCCCCTCCTCCAACACACACGAACGCGCACATGACCAATGAGGGCACGAGATAAGTTTGTGCACAGATGGAAGGCTGACAGGCAGGTAGGCCATCCAGTTATTTTAGCAGGGCCGGGCTAAAATGATTGGTCGTACTTTTTACAGTATTACGGCTTCCACAGATGACATTTTTTTATGGATTTTTTGTCAAAGCACTTAAGATATTCATTGCTATCGGGATGTTAAGAGCATTCCATGGAATATAACAAAAAGTGTATCTCGAGCCGGTTTCTCAAACTTACCTACCCCACCTTTAAGACCAGCGCATTTTCTGTGGTTATGCTAACACTAGCATATAACTTTTATGACCAATTGTGGACAATCCCACGGCCTAATTAGTTAGCTAATTGCATTAGAAGACTCCAAATGTTCGACCATAGTTGTTGTAGCTTATTAAAAATTCATTTGAAATAATGGATTTCAGCTTTATTGCTCTTTTTGTTTTACCATGAGCCCATACCATACAATTTGATTAACATGTTAACATCTCATGTTTCCCCATGAATGATCCCCTTCCTCCCTGCCCTCCTCTCCCCCAGTGACCTGAGCAGTAACCCCTTTGATTGTGACTGTAAGCTGTTTCGGCTGGTTAGCTGGCTCCAGGAGAAAGGGGTGCGGGTTCGACGCCCGGACGCCATGCTCTGCAACCATCCTCCTGAGCTGCGACACCGACCCCTGCTCAACGTCAGCCTGCTCACCTGTGGTACGAAGCACGTTGCAGAGATGCTACATTAATACACCTACAATAAAGTCTTACAAGGCAAGAAAGTACAAAAGAAATCCTTGCAAATGCTAATTCATTTGACATTTTCGGGTTTTTGGGTCATATTACGCAATTTTTGTGGTGAGAAATACCGACATCAGAGGATTAAACTTCTCATTAGTTGAGCTCTTTGATAGTTGTTTGCTGGTTTGGACAGATTATAATTGATCATAAGACAAAATATATTTTCACTGTGTTGTCTGAAAACCTTTCCTTCTCCTCCAGGTCTGAACTATGCAGCTTGTTTTGAGGACAGCAGCAGTGGAGGAGGGGGACGGAGCGAGCTTGTTATCTTCTCTTCCTCCACACCCGGAAACTTCACGCAGAAACAGTGTAACAGTGTGTGTTTTGCTGCATCCCACCGCTACGGGGGCTTGGGGGATAGGCACGAGTGCCTCTGCAGCACGAACTCGGAGCCGAACTTGATCAGCGAGTCTCAGTGTTCTGCCGCCTGTACAAAGCCCCATGTAATGAAGGTATGCAGCACACAAAGAGTTATGATTCAACTCTGAGGAAGTGTAGTTCCCTCCTCTTGCTTTGTTTCTTCTTCTGTAAACACACCATTCAGGATTTCCTCGACCCCTTCCTATAATCAACCAACAACTTCCTTCTGGGGCTTGAATGACTTCCCTTCATCCACAGATTCAGTTTCCTGTGGCGCTGCTGTATAGAGCCACTCAAGTTATCCAGAATTCTAAATTGGAGATAAAGATTCGTTTTTTTTTAAATCAGAGCAGATTATTT
This sequence comes from Trematomus bernacchii, assembly GCF_902827165.1. Lineage (NCBI taxonomy): Eukaryota > Metazoa > Chordata > Actinopteri > Perciformes > Nototheniidae > Trematomus > Trematomus bernacchii. The sequence continues at coordinate 1,558,516 of NW_022988066.1, read as the reverse complement.
GTTTTATTAAGTTTGAATTTAAAACCATAAAAATAATAAAACCATAGACTTCTGAACATTTAAAATAATTGACTTTCAATTAATCATATTAACACCAAGACCTCCTCTTCCTCACATGGTTTCCTCTCTGTGCAGGAATGCGGGTGGGCTCTGGCTGATGTCGTGTTTGCGGTGGACTTCGCCGTCTCACTGAAGTTTCTCTCACTGAATTCTCTCCCACTGCAAAGCGTGCACGACCACATCAGTTTCTCCGCTGCGTCCTCCGTCACTCCAGTGATGCTAACCTGGGACTTTGGTGACCATTCTCCTCGGGTCGAACAAGCAGGAACAGAGGTCACAGCAGCAACTCACAAATACGGACTTCCAGGACAATATTTGATCAGTTTGACGGCCTCGGCTGGACGCAAGGGGGTGAGAGAGAAAGGATATCAAAGAACAGCTATTTTTATGTTTTTTAAACCTTGTTGCCAACATGTATTTTAATATCTTGTGTTTTATGTTTACGTTTTTGAGGTCTTTGCAAGCGGAGAAGTGACCGTGACCGTGACACTTCCTCCCAAACTGGAGCTGCGCTGTCCTCCTCTGGCTGTGGCCAATAAGAGCCTAGAGTTCACACTTGTCAGCTGGGGGGCTGTCGGCGTGGATGTGGACTGGAAGATTTCCAAGGATGGTGTCCAAGTTGCCAAAGGTAGAATACACCAACACACCAGATAAAAGCAGCTAATGTTGCTAATCAACGGTCAATCATTTGTGTTCGACTCTTGATAGTAACACACAGCCAGTTAGTTTAGGCTCTACTGCTGCTGTAAACCTCAACAGTAGCTCTGTGGGTCTTCATCGGTTTTATGTGGAAGAATGACATGATCGAAAACAGGATAAATGTCTTGTAAAAAACATTCAAGAGTTATATAGAAACAAAAACACACTCACAATACACAGACCACCTACCCCCCTTAATTAATCTCCCAGAACCCCTCCTTCATACCCCGTCTCATCCTTGCGATAAGATTTCCTGGATTTTGATGATTTATCTAAATATTAAATGCGATCTGTGTGCCACAAAGAAGCAGACTAACTTTAGCAGAAAGAGACAGACACAGAAAGCACAAGGCAATATATTCACTTATGTGAGTAACTTGAGGAGAACATTTTGGAATAGGAAAGACAAAACATTTTGCAGTCCGGCTGTGACTATTTGTGTCCTTGTATCTGAGTAAGGCCACTCTAAGTGTTTTGTTTTCATCTTCTGTTCATTTATCATCTTTTTTCTCCTAGTCTAGTCTGTGTTTGCCAAAGATTTTTCGAAGCTCAAGCCCAGTCCATTTCAAGGTTTCATCAAAAATGGAACACTATAAAGAAGACATGCACTATACAGCCCATGTTTTCCCACCCAAATTAATCACTTTCATACATTTGAATAATAAGATTATTATGGAAATGGAGATGCATTCCGAGAGGAAAAGGTCACATTAATGCCAGTTCGACAATAAATATTCAGTGCAAAATTAATAACCTAGTGAAACGTCACCGAATGTGAACGTAGTATTTTAACTTCTAATGATCTTGACGAATGCGTTGTACAGTACACATGTATACAATGTAATATTAATCTGTACGGAATTTATTCCTATTTTTTATATCTTTAAAAAATCGTAATAGGGTTAGGTTAGGATAGAATAGAATTCGAGTTTTTGAAGATATTCTCTTTAGCAATAAAACAATGATTCTGTGATGTTTCCTGTGGGACCTCAAAGATCTGGGGAATCATGTGAATGTGTCTGTCCTTTTCCAGCCTCCCCTCACTGCACAAAGGATGGGAGGTACCACGCCGAGTCCTCACGCTGTTTCCAGATCGCTCCAGAGGAGTTGAGCTGGACAGATGCTCGACAGCAGTGTTCAGACCGCGGCGGGGACCTGTCCTCGGTCCCACTCGACGCGCTGCGTACCCTTCTGTCGCCCAAAGTCCCACAGTGAGTTTTTCTGTCTGATGTCCTGCAGAAATAGTCTCTCACCATTTCTATCAGTTTTTTCTGCATTAGTTCCGTCAGCTACTGTACAGAGAACCTGCCAGCTCTGCAACACAAAGTGTCATCCCCGACCATTTCAATATTCCTCACCATGTTGCTGTTCGCAGCAGAATCAATAGATCGCTGTGTATACTTAGCCAACTTTCAGTTTTACAAAAACACATCAATTGCAAGGTTTAAATTAACAGTGTGTTTTTTTTTTTTAGCTTTTTCTTCTCCTGTCAGTTTGTGAATGTTTTTTTGTTGAAAGTGTCTCTTTGTGTTTGTATGTGTGTTTCAACAGCAGTCGTTTTTTTAATACTTACTTTTTTTACAAGCTTCATGCCTTGAAGCTGTCCTTGTTATCTTTTACATTGACTCATTAATGTGTTTTGTTTCCTGGCTGCCTTAAATACTTTCATTGTTGTTTTTTCCCACATAGTATAACTAAATACAGATGAGAAGTGATAGTGACCTCAGGATTAGTCATGTTGTTTCTACAAAAATAGCAATGCCTGTTTACTTTCTCTAAATAAAAAATGTTCTGGGCTTGTGCTGTTCTGAAGGCCCCGAGTTCTGGTGTTTAGGTCGTAGAGGGTCGTGAAAAAACACATCTGTAAAAGCACAGCTGCATTGCAACTCTAACACCAGGGAGGAGGAGTTCACGGTGTGTGTGTGTGTGTGTGTGTGTGTGTGTGTGTGTGTGTGTGTGTGTGTGTGTGTGTGTGTGTGTGTGTGTGTGTGTGTGTGTGTGTGTGTGTGTGTGTGTGTGTGTGTGTGTGTGTGTGTGTGTGTGTGTGTGTGTGTGTGTGTGTGTGTGTGTGTGTGTGTGTGTGTGTGTGTGTGTGTGTGTGTGTGTGTGTGTGTGTGTGTGTGTGTGTGTGTGTGTGTGAGGATAGAGGCCATAGAGGCCATACCCTCTGTCAGAAGTGGATGAGAGTAGAACAAACCTGCTGCAGATGGAGCTTGTTCCTCCTCCGCTCATGTGTTCCTCCACCCCCTCACTTATATAAGAAGGTCTGTTGAAAAAAATAGATATAGAGAGGCTGATCCAAAAAAATAACAAAACAAGACTGGGAAGGAAATTGCTTTTATCCGGTGGATTTCTGGACATGTCAGAAAAAAGTACAGCATCCAACAACATTTTTTAGATGTTTAATTCTCTTCCATTTCCTTGAGTGTGCCTTCATACAGCACCTTTTCTTTTGGAAGGAAGATAATGTTGCTTTCTGTTAACATTGTAAAACTGACAGAAGGCGTGGGAAAAAAATGTGCAGTCCATTAGCGGACTCATTGATTGAAAAATCCAATGTTTCTTTAGTAATCACAGGGACACACTCAGTATCTGACATCGCCACACTGCTATCCACCCTACTTGGGCAATCAAAGCCCATTATTAGGGTCTGAGACACAACACATCTAGGCGTATTATTGGGTGTCATCAAATGCCGTTGCAATGGCGACAGATCCCTTGCCATGAAACACGGTTTTCTCACAACTCCATTGAACATGCTCCAAACGGCCCAACACTTCACAGGTTTCATAACGATGCAACCCTCAACACATTATAGGCGAATTATAGGGTGTCAACAAATGCCATTGCCATGGCGACAGATCACTCGCCATCAAACAATGTTTGCCGCTTTAATTATCATTGATTTCTGAAGGCAGGCGTCTTTATAACCCTACAATGTCACTCATGGAGCCCACTAATTGATTCTACTCTTGTAGAAGATGTTTGTGGTGTTTTTTTCCATCTGACATCACTTTCACATTCATAACAAGATGTATGAGATTTTTCATCATTGAGTCTTCAGATATGATCATTTCCTGTAGAGTTTTTTCTTTTTTGGTCATGTCTGTGCATCCTTCTGTGTACACTTCAAGTGAAGAGTCAATCTTCCAGCTGTCATCTGCCACTCAACTAGATGTCAAGCTGGCACGGTGTTAATCTGTGTGAAACCTGTCCATTTCTTTCCCAGGGAGCGAGGTGTGGGGCTGGATGTCGACTTTCCAGCTAAGTTGCGCTCGGTGAACGGCTCCGAGGCCCAGGACGGGTCCCTCGATCAACGTGCTCAGACTAATTCACACCAATTCAACGCTAAGGGGGCTTATGTTTGCCAGTTTAGCCCCCAAGGTAGGCTGCCAACATTCACACAGACAGACCAAAATACAGGGCATTTGAAAACCCTTGATAGAGAGTTAAAAAAAAGATTCTATTCAAATTCAATTTCCCAAAATCCCTCTGAAGCCTTAGTGGTTAAAGCGAAAAAGCAAACACTTTAAACCTTCCACACTTTCAATTGATGTTCATTAAATTGTGGCTTAAACAAGCGTAGAAGGGAAAAGCATTCAGTACCCTTCATGACAAATCACAAGCTCCTTGAAGCACCTTTTCTTTTTTACGAGGGCTCTTGGCATTGATACAAATTGCTTCTTGTGTGAGGAGCATCAAGAGAACGTTCTCCATCATTTTCAGCTTTATGATGCATCATGATATTTTATAGAAGCATCTCTGTACTTTGAAATGCTGTTAAGGCTTTTGCTACTTAAGGAACAGCAGAAACAATGACCCAACATGAGGATAAATGGTATTTTCTTGTTCAAAGGAATACGACAATATATTCATACAAAAATATAGGCCTAAGAATTTAGAAGCGGTAGTAAATAAACAGGTTTTTGTTAGATGTGTCACCTGGATATCTATACTTGATGTGGACGAAAAATAGAGCCAAATTGATTGTTGAAGCAAAATTGCTGCCATTTTGACGTGTTTACCTCAGCAATGACAGGAGAGTGGAGAGCCAAATTACTTTTATATGTCACCTGTTGTGAAGTCAGTGAGTAGAAAGCCTTCTGATCCAGTCATTATCTTGAAATAGAAAATGTTGTGCTTCAAAACTGAGGGTGTAGGTGTCAAAATGCGTAAAATTGCACATAATGTACCATGTAATGTGGACGTAGCTCGAGCAGAAGTAAAACTAGATTTCAGTTGGCTCCACGGGAAGAAACTTAATGAGACTGAAGTCCTCTTGAGAAATGTACAGCAGTTAAATGTAAAGTGCTTCAAAAACGAACATAAAGTCTGTGTGTGTGTGTGTGTGTGTGTGTGTGTGTGTGTGTGTGTGTGTGTGTGTGTGTGTGTGTGTGTGTGTGTGTGTGTGTGTGTGTGTGTGTGTGTGTGTGTGTGTGTGTGTGTGTGTGTGTGTGTGTGTGTGTGTGTGTGTGTGTGTGTGTGTGTGTGTGTGTGTGTGTGTGTGTGGTGTGTGTGTGTGTGTGTGTGTGTGTGTGTGTGTGTGTGTGTGTGTGTGTGTGTGTGTGTGTGTGTGTGTGTCTCTGCCAGACTGCCTGGTGTTTCTCGGGTCCAGTGTGCCTTTGATTCTGCCTCTGTGTTTGTGTCAGTCTCCAGCGAGCAGATGCATTGTGCACTGAAGCGTTCTTCCTTTAACATCTTGAACGGTAGTTTTGTTTAGTCTGAGTCATCCGAGGTTTGTGCCCTCTTCACCGTTGTAAACACTATTTAAAGAAGGTTCTTGACTTAAGTTGAGCCACCATTTCTTATAGGGCTGTGCGATTATGGCAAAAATCATAATCACGATTATTTGGGTCAATAATTAATATCACGATTATTAAATACGATTATTCATTGACTTTGAAAAAATCAATTTATTGAACTTTAAAACAAATACAAATAATAATTTGAACAGTATCTTTTTAACTGTTGATTTCCCTGAACGTATAATTCAACAAAAAAAACAATACAAAAATAAATTAAATAAATGATACATTTAAATAAATAATATCAAAGTAATAAATACCAATAAACAAGATCAACAAATATTTTGGAGCTCACTTCCACAAGCTACTAAACATATATAAATATGATAAATACAAATAAATGAGACCAAAATGAATTAGATCAAATATGTTGCAGTGCACTGTCACAACCTAGCAAAGCAAAATAATCGTTTTTTTCGATTATGTTGTTTTTGTAATTGTGGCAGGCCAAAATCGTGATTGCGATTAAAATACGATTAATTGCACAGCCCTAATTTCTTATAAATTGACTCCTCTAAATTGTTTTAAATACCTCAACCCTGCCTCGGTTTTTTTCACATGTATTCTCTTTCTGCCTCTACAGTGCGTGTTCCAGATGCAGGGATTTACACTGTTGGCCTGGCTGTGTTTCCCTCCCATAATCCCTTGCACCATGCCCTGCCCGCTACGCTCTCGGCGCCACAGCCTCCCACAGGTGGCATAGAGGTGAGGAGGAACCGCAGCTTGTTTATTCATGTACATACCTCAATCCTTCTAATCGTAAAACATCTCTCTCTCTTTTTTCTCAGGTGCTGTTGTTCCCGGCTCTGAGCTTTGTTCAGGCAGGCCGTCTGTCCTCCCTGGAGTTTCTCACTCAGCAGCTCAGCTCACAAGTCCAAGTCCGATTCCAGACCTACAGACCTCACTGTCATTACCCCGGCCTGCACCTGCTGCTACCCGGTGAGCCCAACTCTGAAACACACACACCCCCGTAACCTGACACGTAAAATCATCCGCACATCGACGGTGATTTTCAGCAGGTGCCACCTGCTCGGACTCACACCTCCGGTTACACAAATACATTGACACACACACACACTTGTCTGAGGTGGTAAGGGAGGTCACTAGGAAAGTAAAGTTTGGATTGAGACAGAAAGTGGGACAAAACAGGAGAAGAGGTAGACAAGATCAATCAAGGTCAGCTCCCTCCCGAGCCCACACTTAGCTGCTGCACCGCGTGGCACAATGCACGAAAATCTGAGATGCTTTTTCTGTTGTTTGTTAACGTGTCCGCTGAGACCTAGCAGCGGAGTGGTTCAATAGAGAGAGGACAGACAGAGCGGAGGACGGATGTGATAAGCAGAACTCCACAGAGAGGAGGCAACTTGTTCAAGACACGGAAAAATGGTTTCTGTTGTTTTCTTTCATTTGGAATTTGTGAACGCTGACGAGCAGACAATGGAGACAATGGAGATAATGAGATGGATTATTAATGACAGAAAGAACGTTTACTCTCCCCTTCATCAAGATGGATATCAGCCCTGAACGCTCATTATGTTCCCATTACAATTAAACACACATTCACTTTTACACTTTTTGGTTTGTATTGGAGAGATGAGTATACTCTCTAGATACCATCTGATTAATTGTTTTAACTACACTTCACATAATGGTTTGATTAAAAGTGACTGTAAATCCGCTTTAGATTTACTTTGAATTTAATTCCTTTATTGTCATTGTACAGGTACAACGACATTTGAAAAGCAATCCTGTCAAGCAATAAAATAAAACAAAAGTATATATATGAATCCATACACTTACAAAAGCTGTACAGCCATACATACATACATACATACATACATACATACATACATACATACATACATACATACATACATACATACATACATACATACATACATACATACATACATACATACAATTAATAGATGCAGATAAAATCCCAGTGTTTAAAAACAGACAGGTAAATCTGAGTTTTTCGCTTCATAAATATTTAAAATAGATAAATGTAGGAATAAATATGTGTTGATGAGCAATGTGTAGGTCAGTAGCAGTGTGTGCTAGATAAGATTGAGTTCTCTAATTGCTGTCGGGTGAAAACTGTTCTTGAGTCTTTTTGTACGGCTTTTGATGGATCTGTACCGTCTGCCAGAGGGCAGAAGAGCAAACAGATTGGGACCAGGATGGGAGGAGTATCTCCTTAAATAAAACCCTTGTTATTTAACAAAAAAATAAATAATGAGTATGAATTCAATAGAATCAATTGAGTATTTCAATTGTTTTGTAACTGTAGTTTTAATTCAAAACATTTCTGAGGCAGGTCTTTTTTTACTATTCATTGCGCTGCATTTATTTGACCAGTTATAGTTAAATCTCAGAATTTATATAAGTGTACAAATCCTTATATAATAGTATATATTCATTAATAAATATTGCAGTGGAGGTGAATTTTAAAGACATTTTTATTGTATTTTTAAACTGTGTTTAAGCTTTAATTAAAAGCAAGTGATTCATCTTGTGTCTCAGGCTGTGGAGGTCCGGCGTGTTCCCCAGTGGCCGTCTGCGTCTCCAATGAGACGAGGGGTGACGACCCCCCCCCCTGCCCCCGATTGGAGCAGTGGTGCCCCTTCCAGCGGCGCTGCCTGTCCCTCGCCAGTCCCTGCCCCCCCTCCTCCTGTCCAAACTGCACAGCATCTCACCGCCTGCCCCCTGGGGCGCTGAGGCCCAGATACACCCTGCAGAATGAGGTGGTCTTCAACCTACTGGCAGGACCAGCTGCACACGTTCAGGTGAGAGGATTTACTTTAGCATCCAAACTTAATAAAACAGAGGTTTTAATTTCAGGTTGTTTTCAGATAGATAAGTTCAAAACTGAATTTGTCATTTTCTGGCGCTATGGTATCCCTCTATCGAAAGACAAAGATTGGTAAAGGCCTGAAGAAGCATGACGTCAACTTCTCCCGGTTAGGATTTGTTTAAGTGTTCATCCTTCAGGAGTTTTGTACAAGGTGGTCTCCTATTCTCCAAAATAAAACTAGTAAAAAATTGAAAAAATAAAGCATTTATTCACTTTTTTCTCTGATGCTGTAAGTGTGGCGCCTGAATTGCTCAGCTTGTTTTTCAGAAAACTTAACATGCAGACCTTGGAGGAATGAAACCTTTCATCTAAAAGGTGTATCAAAAATATGTTGTCTTATTGAAGACAGTGAATCATTGAGAACTTAAAGCACGGCGCTGACACATGCACAGTGGCGACAAAATGAAACGGACCCTTACCTTGGTTCAAATGACGGATTCCTGAAAGTTTGAAAAATATTCAGTACATTTGAGATAATGTAAGACTACTCAACAAAGGAATAACATATGTTTAGTCGTTTTTAGACATTTTTTAGACGAGAAAGTTACGTATTTTAAACCGTTAAGGCTTGTGTTGTTCAAGTTCTCACCTACACCCTTCTGATCACTTTTGCTCACAGGTACAAGAGCAGCTGGAGGACCTCTTGGTTTCCCGTGGTGATGTCATCGCCCTGCAGCACGACGCTGGCCCCGCCTCCCTTCTCCGTTGCCAATCTTCCCCACTCTCACTGTGGCAGCAACCTGTCTTAGCCCTCAACCAATCAGAGTGGTTCTGGATCAACAACACCGGACGGTCACCAGGCACCTCAGCCGAGGGCGACCCTCTGCCGGACCCTGAGCTGGATGTGAGGGCGCTGGTGGAGGACGGAGAGGGGGGCTGGTTGGAGGAGGTGGTCTGCCCTGTCAGAGTGCTCTCTGTGGGACACAGTGAGACCCAGCTGCAGGGAGCACAGCTGTCCGCAGGTCTCCCTCAGCCCGGACTCTACAGCCTGCTGGTAAGACATCAAAGCTCTATGTCAAATCCCAGCATGTATTTTGACACATTCAAATAAAACATTTTAAGCTTTACAAAAATGTTTGCATGTTTGCATGTTTTTTTTACTGCAAACTTATACATTTGTTATCACATCTTCATCAAAATAAAAATCTAATATAACAGAACACAACAGCTCAGACGTGGCATGACAAGTAATGTGCATAGGTAAGAGTAAGAACAAAAAAACACTGGATAATATAACGATCCCAAACCTTTACCATTCCCTACCCGTGGGAGAAAGGCAACGACAAAATGAGAATTACATAATAATAATAATTAAATAAATACAGATAGATGATAGATTTTTTTATTTGGTAATTCTGTTGTTTTAACATATTAATTGAGACATGTTTGAATTTGATCAACTTCAGGTGACTTCAGTTGAGCCGTCATACCCAGCCTCAGCATCATGCTCGTTGCGTGTGGTGCCTCCTCTGGGCTTGACGGTCCTCCACCCCCCTCCCCAGAATGGCACCCTCTACCTGCAGCCCAACGACACCCGGCTGCTGCTCCGCGTCCGCTCCAGCTACCTAACAAAGGCCTTTCGGCGCAACAGCAATCACAGCGTGACTTTCCAGCCCGACTGTCCCAAAGAGTTTTCCTCCAACGCAGCGCTCTGCCGGCCCGGGCCTGGCTCAGGGTCGGGGGGGGAGGTCCCAGAGCCCAGCCTGTACGCAGTGCTGGATCTGAGCCTGGACACAGAGGAGCAGCGCAGTACAGTGCAGGTGGAGCTGGAAGCCCATAATAATGTAACGGAGGCCAGTCTGTCTGTGGTCATCCACCTGGAGGAGCCCCTCAGAGAACTGATGGTGCAGCCCAACCCTGAACACAGGGTGCTGATGGAGTCAGTCGTGGTGAGTGTGTGTTTACTGTATCACAAGGTTATGCATTGACATTATTGTCTTTGCATCACATCTGTTGGTGACAGGGCATTCAGTGTTGCGGCCACCACCCTCTGGAACGCACTTCCTGCAGAGATCCGCAATGCTGCTTCCCTTGACATCTTCAAGTCTTCATTAAAAACTCACCTGTTCACCATGGCCTTTGACCCCTAATCCATCACAGCCCCCCTGCTTCCACTCCTACTGCTATTTATTTAATTTGCACTTTATTACTTGCCCCTCTTGTTTGTTTGTTTGTTCACCATGTAAAGCAGCCATGGGTCCCTTGAAAGGCGCTATACAAAATGAATCTGTTATTATAATAATCTCGTATTGTATGTTTCAGAGCTACACAGCCTCAGTGCGTGAAGGCTCCAATCCCACTTTTAAATGGACAGTGGATGACAAGCCGTACTTCACCTACTACAACACTGTGCTCAACGTCATCTACCAGCACGCTGCCATCTACAAGCTCACAGTGAGTTCTGTTCATACGGACACACTGTCATTTCTGTTGCCATCAATGCATGATAATTAATGTCTGAATTAAATATGAACACTGACAAACGGTATACAAATTTAACAACATCCATCGTGATTGGACTAAGGTGTCTTTTTATTCTGTGACTTACACTGTTGGGCTCAACTGGAAGATGTATCATTACTGACCTTACAGTTTCACAGCCTCACACAATCAACCTGTGAAAAATATACAACAGTATGAAACCTGTCAGCGAACACATGAATGAAATTACGTTTTTTTTATAGATTTGAGATATTATTGTATTTCTGCTGACTAAATCTTTAAAAAAGACATTTCATGCAAGTGAAACTGAATCGGTGATTTGTATTAGAATTAGAATTGTTCAAAACCTTGTACCAATATAATATCGTCAACGTTTTCTTTAGAACATTCTGTTTCTTCCGAAAAGGTTGTTACCAGAGACTTGCGGGCAAATCCACAAATAATTGATAGCAGCCTCTAATGGTACCATGAATTGCACATCACTTGCAGCAGCCGGCTGTGAATCTGCCTGTCCATTACAGCGCAAACACGCCTGGAACACAGCAGAGTGCAATTTGCTCTTTTTGCGTGTGATTGCAATAGAGTGCATGGGTGCCCTCGACAAAAAAGCAATGTATCTCTCCATAGGATTTGGGAAAATAGCTCGAAATAAGGTCTGTGGAAAACGAACCTGTTTGATAAATGCACGTTTTGTTCAGCCGGATAATATCCACATGTCTACCCTACTTTTATAATTTTCGAATCATAAATCTAATCGCCAGAAGCAAAATGCTAACGTTATGCTATAAAGGAACTACATCCGAGTACAGCAGGGTCGCACGACTTCAACGTCACGCCAACTTAAGATCGATATTAAAAAACACAGATTCAAAATGTTACAAGTTGAAGCGTTTGTTTTAACAGTTTGCAAGAGCGCAGGTACTTGCTTTCAAGCAGAACAGGGGCAAACAAACTTAGCGGGAGTGTTTACGTGTTCGGTGTAATGACGTACAACGTCCTCGACAACTTCTATTGTCCTATTCAGCCACTTGTTAACAACCATCGTTTTTCAGACACTTAAACTCTTTAAAAATCACCAGTGGGGTCACTGCTGATGTATTTAATGTTGTAGGACAAAACGTGATCCGTCTCTTAAATTTGTGTCAACCACAGACCTTATTTTGAGCTATTTTCCAAAATCCTATACAGAAATCCCATTGACTCTGAGACGAGGGAACCGGTAGTGGTAAAATGCTAACTCACTTCCGGGTTTTAGGACTCGTCGTCACTGCACCACTCTATTGGCCATGTGGAAAAGGGCACAGTAGTCAGAATAAAGGGACATTTTCAGACTGCAAGCTGCAGGTCCTGATTGAAGAGCTGAAAGGGATTCCTAAAAGCTTCAGGCAAGACATGAAAACGTGACGGAGAGAACTCCCTCTTGAGAGTAGCTGTGTGTTGCTTCCTGATCGTGGTGAAGGCTCATTTACATAAAAATAGGCACATTTCGAGGCTGCAAGAGTGTTCATATTACCATACTTAAATATGTGCAAATAGCACAGAAGTACAGGGACACTTTTTGCTTGGCAGTGCTGTAGTGGGTGCATGTCACCCTTTGCGGGAGCTTTGGCAATCACAAGCTTTCTTTGTCTTAAATCTGCAAGTAGATCGACCAATTACTTTCACTGTCCATTATGTAATTTAGTAATTTTTCATATAATTATTGGTCTTTAAATGCCTTTTAAAAGAGCTCAAGGTCACATCTTGTTCTGTCTGTAGTTCAATAAGCCAAAGATATTCAACGTATTATCATCGACACAAAGCCAGCAACATTTAAGAAAGTCAGAACCAGTACTGTTTTTAGTATTTTAGCATAGGCAATAACTGAAGGGATTGATTTTTTAAATGACGGCACCCCATTTAAAAAATGACATGAAGGATTAACTAATGATCAAAGTAGTGGCAGATTATTTTTGGGTGGACAGACGTATTGATTAATAGACTAATGGTTTCAGCTCTGCTTGATAGGCAACAGTGCACTCCATTGTTATTGTGTTGTGTCACAATTAAAGCTCACATACTGGGGATGTTACAAAAGACTTGAACTTGTTACCATCTGTCTTCATGTGGCATCTCTTCCAGGTGACGGCCTTGAACCATGTCAGCTCCCTCACAGAGCATTTCAACGTGACCGTGGACCGGCTGCAGCCCATGGCCAACCTCACAGTGAAGGGAGTGCCCGACGTGGTCCCTCAGGGCTCCACCCAGACCCTCACCACCTCTGTGCTCGTCGACATGTCGGTGGCCGCCACCTTCCGGTATGAACAGAGGGATAGATGGACAATCATGATTGATAGACAGCTGTGGTGTAAAGTAGATCTACTCAACACTTTACTTACATACCATTTTTGAGAGACTTCACTTGAGAATGTAAATGTTATGCTACTTTGTACTTCTACCCCACTTCAATTCAGAGGTAATTTGTGTACTTTTACTCCACTACATTACATTACATTACATTGCATTTAGCTGACGCTTTTATCCAAAGCCACTTATAATAAGTGCATTTGACCAAGAAGATACAAACTAGAAGAAAACAGAATCATATAAGTACATCAGGTTTCATAGAGCCAAAACATTTCAAGTGCTACTCAACTAGCTTTAGATAAGCCAGTCCTTTATTAGTATATAAGTGCTTTGTTAGTAATTGTATTGCTCGAAGTGGAGTCGAAAGAGATGAGTTTTCAGTCTGCGCCAGAAGATGTGTAAGCTTTCTGCTGTCCTGATGTCAATGGGGAGCTCATTCCACCATTTTGGAGCCAGGATAGCAAACCGACGTGTTTTTGCAGATGGGAACTTGGGTCCCCCTCGTAGTGCAGGTGCAGCGAGCCGTTTGGCTGATGCAGAGCGAAGTGCACGCGCTGGGGTGTATGGTTTAACCATGTCCTGGATGTAGGAAGGGCCAGTTCCATTCACAGCATGGTACGCTAGTACCAGTGTCTTGAAGTGGATTCTAGCAGTTAGCCAGTGAAGGAAGCGGAGGAGCGGTGTGGTGTGGGAGAATTTAGGAAGGTTGAAGACCAGACGAGCCGCTGCATTCTGGATGAGCTGCAGAGGTCGGATGGCACATGCAGGTAGACCAGCCAGGAGGGAGATGCAGTAGTCTAGGCGTGAGATGACGAGAGCCTGGACCAGAAGTTGTGTCGCTTTCTGGGTCAGGAGGGGACGTATCCTCCTGATGTTGTAAAGAGTGTATCTGCAGCAGCGGGTTGTAGCAGCGATGTTTGAAGTGAAGGACAGGTTGTTATCTAGGGTCACAGCCAGATTCCTTGCAGTCTGAGTCGGGGAAACAACAGAGGGGCCGATGTTGATTGTTAGGTCAAGAGTGGGACACTCTTTTCCTGGAAGAAAAAGCAGCTCAGTCTTGTCAAGGTTGAGCTTGAGGTGGTGAGCAGACATCCACTGAGAGATGTCTGCTAGACAAGCAGAGATGCGTGCGACGACCTGGGTTTCAGAACGGGGAAAAGACAGAATTAATTGGGTGTCGTCAGCGTAGCAATGGTATGAAAAACCATGCGGGCTAATGACCGATCCGAGCGGGTTTGTGTACAGAGAGAAGAGGAGGGGACCAAGGACAGAGCCCTGAGGGACCCCTGTAGTTAATTGACAAGGGTCGGACTCGGACCCTCTCCAAGTTACCCTGTAGGTGCGGTCTTTGAGGTATGAGGTGAGGAGGGAAAGTGCAGAGCCTGAAACTCCAAGTTCTTGGAGAGTGCGAAGGAGGATCTGATGGTTCACCGTGTCGAATGCAGCAGAGAGGTCTAAAAGGATGATGACAGAGGAGAGGGAGGCTGCTTTAGCAGTGTGCAGTTCCTCAGAGACAGCAAGGAGAGCAGTTTCTGTGGAGTGACCTGCCTTGAAACCAGACTGGTGCGGATCCAGAAGGTTGTTCTGATGGAGATAACAGGAGAGTTGTTTAAAGACAGCGCGTTCAAGTGTTTTAGACAGGAACGGGAGGAGAGAGACAGGCCTGTAGTTTATAACATCGGACGGGTTGAGAGTGGGTTTCTTTAGGAGAGGGTTTACTCTTGCCTCCTTGAGACTGTTTGGAAAGTGACCAGAGGTTAGAGAAATATTGATGAAATGGGTGAGAAACGGTAGAATATCAGGAGCGATAGTTTGAAGGAGGTTTGAGGGGATAGGGTCCAGAGGACAGGTGGTAGGACGGGCAGAGGTAATGAGGGTAAGAACCTCACTTGGAGAGAGGGGAAAAGGAGGTTTTACATTTATTTAGTACCTTTATTTGTTTTGCAGATTTGGAATCATGATGTGAAATACTGTATAATCAACACTTAAATTAGACTTAAGTTAAACCTGGAGTAAATTCACCATATACCCTGCAGCATACAAAATAATTCAAACTAGCTCCATATTTACAAGCTGTGATAAACACATTAATGCATCAATAATTATAATTAAACATATGATATATATTATTAAAAAAATTGGCCAATCTGCATAATGAGTACTCACTTTTGGTAGTTAAGTATTTTCTGATGCCAATACTTTTGTACTTTTACTTGAGTAACATTTACAATGCAGTACTTTTACTTATAACAGAGTATTCCCACACTGTGGTATTACTTTGACCTAAATACAAGATCTGAGTACTTCTTCCACCACTGCTAGACAGATAGATAGATATATCTTCTGTGCTTTGTTTTGATACCAAAAATATAATTGAGTGAGTGAAAACAGAGCATCTGTTTGTGTTTGTAACTCATTTCTTCTCCTCTATCTGTTCTTTCTCTTTTCTCCATTCGCTGTGTTTCGTCTTCCTGTGCGCCATAATAGCTCTGCAGCAGTCAAATCATGCAGAGCCCTTGGATTTATAACTGTGTGGTTAGAGCAGATTGCTGACAAGAATTTTCCCTTCTGCTCGGCTGTTTCCCCTCTACTTTTTTTTTTTTCTCTCACTTTTTCTTCAACTCTTTCTCCTTTACTCTTTTCTCTCCCTCCTTCTTTCACATTCCCACCCTCCCAGCTATGGCGCACTCTTTCACTTAGTTTCCCTCCACACTCACCATTCTTGGTCCAGAGAGGCTTCCTGAGTCTTGAGTTTCCACTTCTCCTTGTCCAAAAACCCTCTATTGCGTCGTCAGAGAAGATTTCCTGTGTGTGTGTGTGTGTGTGTGTGTGTGTGTGTGTGTGTGTGTGTGTGTGTGTGTGTGTGTGTGTGTGTGTGTGTGTGTGTGTGTGTGTGTGTGTGTGTGTGTGTGTGTGTGTGTGTGTGTGTGTGTGTGTGTGTGTGTGTGTGTGTGTGTGTGTGTGTGGTGTGTGTGTGTGTGTGTGTGTGTGTGTGTGTGTGTGTGTGTGTGTGTGTGTGTGTGTGTGTGTGTGTGTGTGTGTGTGTGTGTGTGTGTGCGTGTGTGTGTGTGTTTCTCTGAAGTTCCTTATTTAATGGTCATAAATTGTCTCTGTTTTACTGCAGATGGTCTTTTGGTGATGGAGGATATGAGGAATTTGACTACAAGCCTCCTTACACCACCTCCCTTCGCTGTCCAAACTCTCAGGTCCTTCTAAGCAACAACGTTACCTATATTTACTCTCAGCCAGGTAAGCCCCCGCCCGTCCCCCTATTAGCAGCATGACTAATGGAGCCTATTCGATTATGACTTTGTTTCAATTTAGAGAACATCAAAATGTTTTAAGCTGAAAGATAATGACAAAAAAGTTAAACAATTTAACAAATCTCATCTTCTTATCCCTGTCTTCTTCTTTTTCTTCACAGGGATATACACAGCGCTGGTGTCCGTGTCCAACCGCTATGAGAACATCAGTCAGAGCATCAACATGAGCGTCTACAGCATCCTCACTCGTGTCGATATACAAACAGAGCCACAACTCCTCCTCACTGACAAATCAGCCGAGTTCGAGGCTCACCCTCTGCCCTCGCCCTATGGCATTCACTACGACTGGCGCTTTGGAGACGGTTCTCCCCCGATACAAGGTCGCCGCGTGGCACACACCTACGCACAGAGCGGCATCTTTAACGTCTGCGTATCGGTAAACAACACCATCAGTTCTATGGAGGCTTGTGCCGAGGTGTTTGTGTTCGAGGAGATTGCTGATTTGACGGCTAAGAGCTCCTCTCCTACAGAGCTTCACAGTCCCACCGTAGTACAGGCACGGCTCGGGTCAGGTAATAACATCACATGGACGTTCTCCATGGGAGACGGGGAAATCTACACGACATCGACACCTCACATATCACACAAATACGTCACAGAGGGCAACTACACAGTGAATGTGACGGCAGCCAACACTGTGAGCTTTGGCTGGATTCCAGTCTCAGTGCAGGTATTCGTCTTCCAGGTTGTGAGGATGGAGCCTTCAGGGTGTGTCCAAGAGCGGACCCTGGTTAACTTTCAGGCCTGGGTGTCCGGTAATGCATCAGCTCATCTTTATGAATGGAGCTTTGGGGACGGGAGTCCAAACGAGACACACCAGGGCAACCCCACAGTCTCCCACACCTACCGGACGAGCGGGAAGTACCACCTCTCTCTGCGCCTCTCCAGCGGGGTAAACAAGGCCACCAAGGCCAACTTCTTCAACTGGATGTGTGTGCAGCCAGCTCTTACCAACATCAGCCTCAGCCTTGATAAATCCCACTACGCTGTTGGGGAGAAAATCTCCTTCCAGGCCAGAGCCCAGCCAGAATCAAACTACAGCTACCAGTGGGACTTTGGTAGAGGGGAAGACCTCATGCCCATCACAAATTCTGGGAATACCGTGCAAACATATAAACACCCAGGCCATTACAATGTGTCAGTGGTTGTCTTCAATAACATCTCCGCCAGTAACACCACTGTTGTGATTGAGGTTCTGATGCCTGTGGGTCCAGTTGTTATCCAACATAATGGAACAAAGAACAATAACCTAACACTTAAAGCACCATACGCTTTCACAACCTCTTCCATGGCTTCCAATGTCACTTACATCTGGAAATTTGGGGACGGAAATGTGCTAACAGGCCAGAATATCCTCTACACGTTCAACACCTCTGCCAAGTACAATATCTCACTGATAGCGGCCAACACAGTTAGCAGGAATCACACTATCTTACCTGTCACTGTGCTCGCGCCAATCCGCGGGTTGAGCGTCAACGCCAGTTTGGTAAATGTCCCTCTCAATGCCTCCGTCCACTTCGAGGCCCAAATGGAGGAAGGAGATGATGTCCGCTTCTCTTGGATCCTGTGTGACCGCTGCACTCCAATCCAAGGCACTCACACCATGTTCTACACATTCCGCTCCATGGCCACCTTCAACATCATTGTGACAGCGGAGAACGACGTAGGAACGGCACAAGCGAGCATCTTCCTGTACGTCCAACGCGAGCTGGAGGGCCTGCAGATATTGACGGCGAAGGAGACAGGAGGAGCAGGATTGGAGGGGGGCTACTTCGCCACAAATCGCATCCTCCACCTTCAAGCAGGATTAAAGGAAGGAACCAACATGACCTTCACTTGGAATATTATTAAAGACCTAGAACCCCTCGCCTCGAGCTATAATATTAGCGGGAAGACAGTGGAGGTGAATTTCTCTACACCGGGCCCGTGTCACATCTATCTCCGAGCAGCCAACCTGCTGGGCCAGCTGACCATCAACAGAACCATCCAATTCCAGGAGCCAGCAGGAGGGGTGGAGCTGCAGATCAGCGACAACCCAGTAGCAGTCAACACTCCAACTAACCTGACCGTGCTGAGTGCTCAAGGCACAAACCTGCAGTACAGCTGGTTTGTGAATGGGGACCCTTTGCACACGTGGAACATGCACTCGAAGACCCACACCTTCCTCAGTCCTGGCCTAAAGCTGGTTACCGTGGAGGTCTTCAATAAAGTTAGTTTCAAATCTGAGTCAAAGAATGTCAGTGTCCAGGAAGTCATCTCCGGGCTGGGATTCACAGCTACCAATGTGACAACGCAGAGTTACGTAGAGACAGGCGTCAGTGTGAAGCTCCAGGGGGAGGTACTGACGGGGACCAATGTGTCGTGGACATGGCTGTTCAAAGGAAAAACAGAAACAGGAAAGAACACTTCTCTGATTTTCCACGAGGCAAAAACAGCCACCGTTACTCTGAATGCGACCAACGACGTGAGCATGGAAGTGGTTTCCAGAGATTTCGTTGTTCAGGATAGGATTAAGGGGTTGGAGCTGAGGGCAAGTAAAAAGATTGCAGCTCTCAATGAGACAGTGGAGTTCACCATATCTATGGCAGCGGGCTCGGACGTTCATTTCATCCTCAACATCAGCGGAGATACAACTCTTCACCCTGAACTCAACCGAACCTACGTCTACAGGTTCACCAGGGTGGATACGCACATGGTGAATCTCACTGGGCGCAACCAGGTAAAGTCAAAGAACATTCATATCATGCATTAAAGATGTTTCCTAATAAGAACTCCGGACAGTATCTGAGAATAAGGTTGGCATGTTCTCTGGAGTTTCCCTTCTACACGCCTAGTAGAGAGCAGAAGATTTTTGTCTCAGAAAAATTCTAGATGCTAGAAATACTTTCTTTTAGAGAGGAGGCCCCGGTCAGAGAGCATTGCAATGCAGTCACGTAGCCAGTTTGTAATGTGGTTGTTAACAACCAAGTCAAATTCCTTTACTTGAGTTTGTGATTATATCGGAGAAACGCTTCTGAAGCTCACCGTCTCTACAATTTCTGTTGCCGTCTAAGTCTAAATTACCCTTATTCTTCCCCCTTTTACGCCAGAAGAGATAGAAACATCATTAACACGCCCATTTGGGCTGAATACCCTTAAAGGTAGGGTAGGTAAGTTTGAGAAACCGGCTCGAGATCGCAAGAATTTGAAAATACACAACCGGAGAAAATCTGCCACTTCCTTATAGAGCCCCTCCTCCAACACACACGAACGCGCACATGACCAATGAGGGCACGAGATAAGTTTGTGCACAGATGGAAGGCTGACAGGCAGGTAGGCCATCCAGTTATTTTAGCCGGGTCGTGCTTTTTACAGTACTACGGCTTCCACAGATGACATTTATGTATGGATTTTTTGTCAAAGCACTTAAGATATTCATTGCTATCGGGATGTTAAGAGCATTCCATGGAATATAACAAAAAGTGTATCTCGAGCCGGTTTCTCAAACTTACCTACCCTACCTTTAATACCGAGCAGCATTATTCACTCAAGTGCTTAATAGGACATTACACCATTTTGTTACCAAAAGGCTGGCAGGGTCAAGTTAGTTTTATGTCCAGTCTGAATGTTTCATATATTTGCGTTCTCCAGACAGCTCCTCCGCTCAATGTCTAGATAAGTTGCAGTGTATGTATGGAAGGGGGCTTACAATATAATAGATATAACATAACACTGCAACATAAAAATCACACACAATGCTATCACATAAAATAAACTTGTATAACCTGTACTTATTAGAAGTGAATAATAATGCATTGCCAATCTGCGCATAAGTTAACACATTTGTTATAATTTCCTGACATACTTTATGTCTGCATTAACACATTCATGCTGTCAATCCAAGTCAACTAATCTCAGCACAAGCAGTAGCTACCTTTGGCAATATGACTGCAGAGAGCCCTTTTTACATTACATTAGATTTCATTTGGCTGACGCTTTTAGACAAAGCAACTTAAAATAAGTGCAAAAAACATAGAGAATCAAACTCTGATCAACAAGCAAAGTGCAAATATATTCACTTTGTCTAAGTCATTCAAGTATATATATATATATTTTTTTTTTGCAAGAATTGCATTGCCATGGGATGCGTTTTCAGTTTGCAACGGATAATATGCAGAGTTTCTGCTGTCCTGAGAAGAACAACGTGTGGCACAAGCATATACTGTAGTTGAGCTTTTTGTTGTTGTTTGTCCTCTTTTAAAGTAAGGTATTTTTCTGGGTGACCAACATATTTGACTTTACTGTTTACTTAAAAAAAACACTGCTTAAAGCTGGAGTGCTGGACTTTTACAATGAATGAATGTTCGTGACATTCAAGCCCTTTCCAAACTATTCTACACAAAGTTGATTAAGGCTATCGCTGGCAGGACAAGTTCTCTGTATTTTGCAGTATACCAAAGTTTTTCATGTCTGGAGTCTTTCCCGAGCTTGCGCTTGTGGTGAAAGGTGAGATGCTGCATCTTTCCACCAAGAGCTCTTTGAACTCCATGATCATAGCATTCCCTCAAGATACAGTAGCTGCTGCTCCGTAACTATAGTCTATCCCATATGGTAATTACTGACTGTCACTACCAGATGGGGGAGACAAAAGTTCCTCACTCTAAATTTAAAGTGTGTTTTAAGCGGAACTTAGGAAATAGGTATTACATCATATTTACAACAACTTTTGAGTTTAATCATGACTTAATTCCTCTTTTTGGCATTAACGCTGTTGTTAAAGCAAGTATGATTTAATCAAACTAATGCACTAACCATATTTTGATGCAATATGACAAACCAGGTGAGTGATCAGACGAGGCAACTCCACGTGGAGGTGATGCAGCCGGTGAGTGGACTTTCCATCCAGGAGAGCGCTGCAGCAATCCCAGTAGGCGTTAAGACATCGTTTACCGCCAACATCCTAACGGGCAATCCTGTATCT
This sequence comes from Trematomus bernacchii, assembly GCF_902827165.1. Lineage (NCBI taxonomy): Eukaryota > Metazoa > Chordata > Actinopteri > Perciformes > Nototheniidae > Trematomus > Trematomus bernacchii. The sequence goes on along the minus strand of NW_022988066.1, from coordinate 1,537,024 downwards.
TTCCTGTGGACTTTTGATCTGTGCCACCTCCACCAGACGACGCGTATAGGCAAAACGGTCAGATCACTTCACCATAAATAACAAATAAACATCACATGTATAGTAAACAGCTGTCAAATAATGATGTGTCTCATTGAATTCACCAGGTGTTCTACACGCCAGAAGAACCAGGTGGATTGCTAATCCACCTGAAGGCCTTGAACGCACTTCATGATCAGATCTTCGAAAAGCAAATCCTGGTGCAGAACCTGCTGAAAAGTGCCACCCTGCACGCAGCACCCAGCGACACTTTCATCAACAAGATGGTGAAGCTGAGCGCCAGTGTCACACCCAGATCCAATGATGTGGAATGCTTTTGGAACTTTGGCGACGGCTCGTCTCTAGTTCACACAAACCGAACTACTGCAGGTCACGAGTACAGACACCCCGGGCACTACATGGTGCAAGTAAGTTACTTTGGACACTCTAAAGATCTATTATTTATTTATTGAACTATGAAATGTTGTTGAAAGCTTCCCAGTTTGGATATTTCACCATCTTGTTTTTCTCCCTGCCAGGTGAACTGCAGTAACCTGGTGAGCTCGGTGTCGGCTCAGGTGGAGGTAAACATCAGCGTGTTGGAGTGCGAGGAGCCAGAAGTGCAGGTGGTTCAAGCCCCCCGTCTGGCCATCTGGCGCTACCAGTCCACTTTGGTGGAAGCCAGTGTGAACCTGAAAGGCTGTGTACGCTACGGAGCGCAGTACCTCTGGCAGATACTCTCCACCCCCTCCTGTGATAATGATAAAGACCAGATTCCTTCTCAGTCTTCGATCGTGCCAGTGGAGGTGGATGTGAAGCGGCTACAGCTGTCGTTGCCTAAGATGACGCTGGCAGCAGGGAACTACACCTTGGTGTTTTCTATGTCCTACGAGGGCGTTCCGCTAAGGAAGGCCGCCTGTCTGCAGCTCAGTGTCATGGCTGCCAGGTCAGTGGAGAAACTACATTTTGATTCACTGTCACAAATTCACTTCTGCTTCTAATTTCTTAATCATGTCTCCAAGTGATACCGAGTTCAATGCACAATGAATTAACAATAATTAACCCAAACTCTTTATTCAATTTGTCATTCGCAATCAGTTTATATTAAAGGCAGATATGATGGATTGTAATGGTGGAAAAAAGTCTATAGGATCTTCTCAAAACCCCACATCACAAAAAACTAAGAGGGAAGCCGGAAACTAAAATCATTTCACCTTGATATCGTAGACCAAGCACTTCATTTGCAACACAAGTACAAACATTTTGGATTTAAATAGAACGGATAGAACAACTGACAAATGGGGAAAAACAAACTTGAGAACATTTGCCAACAGGCACTTCTTTGTCTTACCTTATGTTCATTTTACCCCCTTTTCTCCTGGCAGGCTGAGGCCCATCATAGAAGGGGGCACCTATAGGGTGTGGTCCAGGACACAGGACCTGAAGCTCAGTGCGGAGCAGTCCTACGATCCCAACATGGACCCAAAGGAACAGTCACTACTGAACTACAACTGGGAGTGTCAAAGCATTTCCAAGGTAAGAACAGACATGAGACAAAAGTCACTTTCACACATTAGAACTGAAGTAAAGTTGGAGGAGCTTTGCTGGTTTAATTGGTGGAGAGTGTGTTTTTAAATGTTTTTAGGTGCATTTCTTTTCTATTCTGCTTTTGCTTCTGTGGTTCAATATGCTGTTTTCTTAATATGTGGCTTGAGTCTAATAGAAATAGCAGAGTGGAGATTTGTTAAGCCAAACTTTACTCTCAGGCATTTTATTGGGTCATTTGAAATGGTGAGCTCACAAGACAAGAGTTTGGAGGACGGACTTGATCCTGCAAAGACGACTGTGGAAACATTATGTAACAGTCATCTGGTCCCGAGTACTGTAGCGGCCTTCAGAAAAGCTTGGCAGCGTCGATGTGAGGAGGAGAACTCAGTTCAGGACAGTTTGTGAGTGAGTGTGTATCTTGAATACGTGTGTGCTTGTGTGTGAGTGTAAATTCATTCAGTGTCTTACACACTCACCGCTTCCTTGGCTGGGCAGGAACACAATCTGCCTGTGCAGCAACAGACCACAATATAAGACCCAATGGGATGGGTGTGACATGTGTGTGTAGCTGTGCGCATACATCGAAGGCTTTTAAAGGTTTATGTAACTGTTTAGAAATATAATTACAGTACTAGCATAAACTAAATGCAGGTAGTTATGTTTGATGCTGTCAAGACCTTGGAGACAAACACTTTTCTAAGGAGATGATGGAGTTGGTTAAAAATAGAGAAGAATTACATTCAATCATACAATGTTAACATTTTGGCTTCTTTTGAAGTAGACTTAGGCTAATATCACAGCATTTTTAAAAGTTGATGACCAACCATTTTCATCTTTAAAAGGTTTTAAGAATGAAAATCTGTAGCAATGTAATTATAGTGAACAATCAGAGGGTTTGTTGATTGACTTAATTTCATTTCATGTAGTATTCTAACTATTAGAAGCCTCACCACATGTCTTGTGGGCATGCAGTTGTCTAAACATGAAATGAAAGTAATAACACACATATGAAGGTGCTAGGTCATGTACAGTAGGGCTTGTTCAAACAAGAGGAGAAAAAAAATCTATAATGTGAGTCAGTTATAGTGTTAAATCCTGGCTGCAGCTCTCTGAAATAACCTCTATTTTATTATTGCTTATTTTTCTATGTAATAAAAGCATATACTAGCATTTATCTAAAATGATGAGGATTTTATGACTTTGGTGGAAATGACAAATTGTAATTTAAGTTAAAAAGATAGTCCAACTTGGCCTTTTATGTGTATTTTTCTACATTTAATGAATGTATTCACATGCAGCTGTATCTTAGTTGAACCCACTTCTATAAATATATTGCCTACCTTTACTCAAATATCAGCACTGCTGTTTTATACCTAACCCTGTTTTTAACTCTATGTAAAAGTACCATGCTTGTACTTAACACTTGATATCCCGACTCCTCCCGCTTTCAGGGCACGCAGCACTGCTCCAGTCTGAACTTCGGCCTGGGCAACAACGACCCGGTGCTGGGAATCTCCGTCTCTGAGCTGGAGGCGGGTGTCGAATACACCTTCAGACTGACCATCTACAAAGAAGGCATGGCACCAGAGTCCACCACACAGACTGTAAGTGCACACACTCTGCTACACATGTAAATACCATATACAGTCTATGGTAAATACCAGTGGCGAACCATCAGGGCCTTCAAGGTATTCAGAGAATACCCTGGAACACTCAGATAAAACAAACAAAAAATCGATTTAATTATATAAATAAAATGTATATAAAATGAATAAATGAGAATTGTATCTGTGTTGTTAATCTGTAATATTACAGTGTTACGTTGATTTGTTTGTCCTTCTCGGACCATGCACTACAGTGGTTTTGTGTTAGAAAAGAAAGCAACCAATCAGATCTTGTTCTGGGTCTCGGGGTAGAATATCCTTCCATGCGGCGGGGGGTGTGTGTGTCTACAGAAGGTCCAGTTGTGATAGACACGGTTCGCCACTGGTAAATACATGCGTCCTTTTGAAAATCCAGTGTGCAGGATTTAGTGTCTTCTAGTGGTGAGGGTGCAGATAGGATACAACTGGATACCCCTCCCTTTACAAGCGTGTCAGAGAACAACAGTTATCTTGGTTTAGCATAAAACATCTAAAGGGTCTCTCTAGAGACAACGTTTGATTTGTCTGTTCTGGTCTACTATGGACACACGGCTTTGCAACAATAGCAACTCCTTATGTTGAAATTAAAACAGAGTTACATTTCATTTCATTTAACAGATGCTTTTATTCAAAGCAACTTACAATCAGTGCAATCAACCATGGAGATACAAACTCAGAATAGCAAGAATCCTGCGTGTACATTTGCTTTCAATAAGCCAAGCCACTTAAAGTGCTTCTGCATTAGTGTCAAATAAGATAGACCTTTCTAGTCCTACATACAGAAGTGAGTAATGACTATTATTTTCCATTCCTGCCACTAACTCCTCTTAATGGCACGCAGTGTTCCTTTAAGATGGTGGTTCATAACTTAGAAGGGAAGGGAGCTTAAATAGGAGCCAACAAAACACTTAGATTTCTTTTTTTCAATTAGTCCAATAATAAATATCCATAACAAATTCCAGTCAAGGAAAAACGTCAAACAGTAAGATGTTTCTTTTGAGGCAGTTTGTATAACATCTTTAAAGGATCTAAAGGAAAGGAGGACTTAAATATAATTTGCGACTCATTCAATGTCAAATTTACATAAAAGTAAAAGCAGCTTTATAAGGCTCAAAGCACACCATGGGGACATATCAATATGCAAGTTTTCCTCCTCTGACAGAAAAGGGTTGTATACTGACCTGGTTTATTTATCTGTCTTACTTGGACATTCAGTACACACCTAATTATGGTTAGTTTAAACAATGGCAACTGCTTTAAGTGCTATATTTGTATCAAAATAACTCTGTCGCACACTGGTAAACAGAGGGTAATGTAATGTTCCTTATCTATGGTTTCTTACTGTCTGACTGCCCTCTACTAGGACTGGAGCGACTATGCTATCAGAACAATGGCTCTCTCTGTCATTTGTGACACATAGCAATCAGTGTGTGTCAAGTGTTCATGGACAGTGGGAGATGTAGTTTGAACACTCATTTAACAGGTTTCACTTGTAGTTTCTACTGAACATTCATCTGTTTGTTCCAACTCAATTACATCATTTTTAGAACCAGTCTACTGAATGTTGACATAACTAGTTTTATGATCAGCAGTTGAACAACCAGGATCAGCTGCTGCTATTAAAACACATGAACCCTTTCATATTTTTGATGGGATAAAATACAATAATTAACAAATACCGATAAAGAAAAAGTAGAAAAGAATAGAATGTCTTCTGTTTGGATATAAATATGGCATGTCACATAATGCATTGTACCTGGATGTACTGTATCCCTCAAAATATAGAAATACAAAGAAATATATATATATATATAATAAACTACATGTGTTTGTATTTTGTTGGATGTTCTGGGTTGGCTTTCTGATCGGTTGCATGCTATTTACTGCCTGTATTTTGACAGCATGTATGTGTGTGTGTGTGTGTGTGTGTGTGTTTATGACAGGTGTTTGTCCAGAGTGGCCATATCCCCATGGTGTCCCTGGAGTGTGTGTCCTGTAAGGTCCAGTCCATCTACGAGGTCAGCCAGAACTCGTACGTCTACCTCAGAGGAACCTGCACCAACTGCCAGGGCGTTTACCGTGGGGTAAACACACACACACACACACACACACACACACACACACACACACACACACACACACACACACACACACACACACACACACACACACACACACACACACAGACGCTCACACTCTCACCCATAGGCACATACACACTCCAAATCCATGTTGTTTAAAAAAAAAAGAAATGACCACACTGCAGAAACGACCGCAAAATCCTCATCCATGATCATTTCTCGTCCTTGGTCTCCACCTCTTTCCTTTATTCAGACTGTATTCTCTGGAAAGATGTTATGCAGGCAGTTGTGTGGATGTGAGAATGAAGTAATTGTATATACAACTTGAGCCAGGGCCAATATGTTTTTGTCCTTGCTAGCACAGGGAAACATTTTGAAAGACAAAATACTTGAGTCCCTGAGCCTCAACCTGCACATAGCAGATGACTCAGCTCTAAACTAGGTTCATTCCTAGAATTGTACTTTACTCCTGTTTTCACACTGCGCAGGGGTCATTTTTAAGTTTGGTACTCTGTATATATCATGTATCTATCTTCATGTACTTCTCACATATACATATTTCTCCTTGAAGTAAACATGAATATACATTTTTCACCTGTCAGATTTTAGTTTTTAAGTAATTTATAAAGACTCCCAGGTAAAACAATGTTCTCACCTGAGCCATAAACACAGAACATATAACAGTTTAGAACTGATTATAGAAAGTGGATGATCAGAAATGATTTGTCTTGTACATCAAAGTAATTAAGTGATGTTTATTAAGCATAATGTGCCTCTCAGAGCCTCAACCAAATTACTCCTTTTTCATAACCTGCCAAAAGGAAAAATCATACTAAAAGCATTAAGCTAATTATTGGCTCAGCCTTGTGATGAACCAAACGCATCAAGGCAAACCTCAAAACAAAAATAATGTGTCCCTTCCTTTATTTGAAAGCTTTTAGGATGGATTATCCTTGCTCAATTAATGTATGAATGCCTATATTTCTCTGTCTCTGCCTTTCAGCGCTGGAGTGCCATGACGCTGCAGAACGAGACTTTTGTCCTGGACTACTCCTCCACCACCACAGGAGGTGACGGCATGAATCTGGTGCTGCGGCAGGGCTTCCTGCAACCTTGCTCCTACAACTTCACCCTGCATGTGACCGACGACAGTTTAGATGGAGAGGGCGCCGCGTCCATCACTCTGCACCACAACACGCCCCCAGATGGCGGGAAGTGTCACCTGAGCAGGGAAGGGGAGGATGGAGTGGCGTACGTGGACAGAGACAGCGCAGACTGGACGATACACACGCTGTTGGACCGAGTTCACTTCAGCTGCTCAGGTAGGAGGACGTGGCCTCACACACCTGAATCCCAAACGTGTTACTTTACTTTCCCTTTGTCATCACTAATTGATTTTGTTAAAGTCTGATCATTAAGTATTTAAAAGTGAATGTCTTTTCTTGCCTCCAGGTTACAGTGACCTCGGGGTCTCGGAGACTCCTTTGCTCTACAGTTTACTGGTGAAGCGCTGCAGAGAAGATTACTGCGAGGAGTTCTGCGTGTACAAAGGCAGCAGCCCCGAGCACTCGGCTTTCCTGCCCCCGGGCTTCGGCTCAGCCCACCACTATGTGAATGTATCCATCACAGTGGAGGACCACCAGGGAGCTTACATCTTTGCACTCAACAAGTAACTACATCTTTCTGAGCGGCAGTGAGACCAATTAAACAAGACCCAGTCCTTCAGCTTCAATTCCATAGCTCGCTTAGCCCGTGTATGACAGAAGGGTTTCTTCGAGGTAGAATAACCCCTTCGATCTCCAAGGATTTCGGTTATCTTGTTGACTTCTGACTTTCCTTTTCTTTTTCACCACAAAGCTTATTAAAGTTTAGATCTGTGCTGTCTTGCAGTTAGGGGCTTTCTGTTAAAGTATGTTGAACAATAAATGAACCCCCTCTTAGACTTGCTTAGTTATTATGGGCATAAGCTCCTGCAAAAGATCGTTTGCTCGCAGCCCTAGAAAAACATTTCCATATTATTTTTATGCAGTGGGATTACAAGACATCCTACATATACTTCAAGAGGCATGTGGAAAACGAAAAAAAGGAAAGAAGCACCTAAAGACTAAGAAAAACACAACACAAAAGTAAACTAAAATAGGACAAATGAGCTGATACATAAAAAAAACTATAACATATCTACAGATAAACTTGATCACGATCTATTTATCTCTTCCCCAGGCTTTCTTTATATAACTGGCTTATGGAAATGTTTTACATGTGGACAGCAGGCTTGGAATTTCGTCATTTTAGGGGCAAGGCTTTTGGCCTTTGGTGTCACACATTTGTTTAGGGCACAAAGGCCATTGAGGGAAAAGTTAGGATTTGGAGCTTACAAATAAATAACTTCACTTTCTGATGAGAAAAACACACGAATGACATGGAAAACAAATCACTTTTTTTTATATCAATAATGTCAAACATTATATCATCATATAGGCCTATGCCTCCTTAGTATTACAGTATATAAAATGAAATACTCTACTTGTGTGTGTACGAGAGTCTCTTTAATAAAAAATGTCAACTCGAGGGTCAAATTCACGTGACGCGTTCTCGTGGTAGCCAATCAGCGGTGAGGATCTCAGCCTGCTGTCACTGATGTTGAATCAGAAAACATCAGCCGTTAGCTGTTAGCACACAGAGCTCACAGCTCCTCATATCTGTTCAGAAACTGGACAAAAGTTAAACATGAACAAAACACAGACTTTTTTCGGGGCTTAACGGCCAGACCGAGGGGCAACGACGGCCATGGCCGTCATGGCCGCCGTGAAAATCCTACCCTGGTGGACAGCCATATACAGTTATTCTTGCATGTATGTAAACAAAAAAAGTATCTTAAATCTACACTGTAATTGTAGGTTAATGTATTCACCCTAGCGCAATTTATGAAAGCATCAAGTCTGGAGAAACACAAATATAACCCCGTTAGAAACACTAATAACTTTTTGTGTTTGGTTCCAGGTCTATCAAGGTTCTGTTGCCAGATCCGCCCCCTGAGTACAAAAGCCTTCCCCATTGGCTGTATGAGCTGTCCGACATCAAACTTAAAAAGCTGTTGGAGCAGGGAGACTCCCAGAGGGTCCGAGAGTTATCGTTGGCTCTTATAACAGTCCTGAATGAGGTAGGAGAGTCCCCGACACACAGCAATGAGGAATGGAATCATCATCCAATTGCTCATCAGTTGAAGCATCCCTATATTTGTCTTGTTACAGTATGAGCAGTCCAGGGAGGGGGTCCGGGTTTCCCCAGCAGAGCGCGGTTACCGAGTCAGAGTCCGCAGCAACATCACCAGAGCGCTGACGGCTCTCGACCTGACCACCGTCAACGACATCCAGCAGACCTCCGCTGCGTTGGCTCAGTGCACGGTGAGCAGGATGAGAGGGAGGCTAGAGGGGGAAGGAAAGGAAAGAGGGCAGGGGAAACAAGGAAATTAAGAAAGAAGGGCAATTTGAAAAGGCAAGACTAAAGGTAATAACTAATGTGTGTTTGTTTTCCAGGCGGTCAGTCGGGAGTTCATATGCGAGGAGTGTCAGAACAGCACTCTGAACAAGCTGGAGTCCATGCTGGAGATCCTGCAAACTGACACCAAGCAGGGCACCGTCACTCCCACTGAGATAGCCGACAACATCCTGAACATCATGGGTAAGAGTGAAAGTTTGGATAAAAGTCAACTGTAACATTAATTAGGATCTAGCAATAAGTCTTCATTCATGCATGTGTCTTGCTAAGTGGAGGGTAAAGCCTTCTCAGTGCTGTTGCGTATAACCAGTTGCAGTACGCAAAGAGTACTGGTGGAAATTTGTGACACTCAAAGTTTAGGATTTGAGTACAAATACTTATCTGTGACTTGCAATACAATGACTTCGTTCCTCCTCTGCCATATAAACAGCACCAATATACTTTATGTCCCCTAATTTACAAGATGTATACTATCCTCTGAGAAAAACAAACTACAGTGACACTGTGCTGTTACTGTGTCTCTAACTTCCTTTTACTAATTCTTTAATTAATTCTTTACCATATATTCCTGAGCTGTTAAAGGGGCCCTATTATGCTCCTTTTCAGGTTCATGTATGTATTTAGTGTCTCTACTGGGACATGTCTACATGCTTTAATGTTCAAAAAGGTCTTCATTTGTATCATACTGCCTGTGCTGCAGCACCTCTTTTCACCCTCTGTCTGAAACCAGAGCCCCGTCTGCTCTGATTGGTTAGCCTGCCGGCTCTGTTGTGATTGGTCAACTGCTTAGATATGTACAACCCCTTAGCCCATCACATACAATGTGAATTGGTGCACTAGCCAATACAGTAGCACCACGAGTGTTACATAGTGATGTCACTATGTTATGGAAGTATACAAAGAGTACAACGGAGGCGTTTAAGGCAGAGAGGTGTGTGTGGGAGAGAAACTCCCTCTGGAGGGATCTTTGGGATTTTAGCCTTTGCAGACCATTTACATGCACACAAACATGTATAACACACTGGAGGAAAGGGAACATCCCAAAAAGCATGATAGGTCCCTTTAACCTGATCTCCTTCCGTCCCTCCAGGTGATCTGATCCATCAGGTTGGCCAGTCAACATCACAGTCTTACCTCCAGCCTGCCTACCTGGATTCCCCCTCACCCCCCTCCAACTCCTCTTTGGAGCAGCACCCTCTGCGAGTGGCGGCCAAAGCTTACAGCCTGTCCTCGGTCCTCATGCGGATCCTCATGCACGCCCGCGTGCTCAATGAGGAGCCGCTCGTGCTGAGGGGAGCCGAGATCATTGCCACGGGAAAACTGGCGGACCCCCAGAGTCTGCTATGCTACCATGGCAACATCATTCCAGGTGGGTTTGTGTATCTAGTATATCATTAGTTATGCCTTTAGTGTAAGTGGTAACTAACAGTAGTATATATCAGTGCTTAAACCCCCTTTTTATGTTTCCAGAGTGCCAACGTTTCTCCATCCCTCAAGCTTTTAACTCCAGTCTGCGCCAAGCGGCTGCAGGAAACGGCATCATGCAGCTTCTGTTTCAGGTAACAGGAAGGAAACGACTTACTTGAGTACAACATTCTTTGTTCCTCTGGATTGCTGCTGTAAAACTTGGCAGCATGATAGCTGCAGGTGCCAGAGTCTCTTATCACAACACACTCAAATAAATAAGTTGTCTGAAGTGGTTTTGTGTTTTCAGCCTCACTTCATCAGATCTAACCTTCTATTTTCTCTTCCTTTTTTTCCTCACAAGGTGGATTCCAACCCCTTCCCCTTCAACTACGTGGCGAACTACACCGTCTCCACTGAGGTGGCATCCATGGAGTTCCGCACTGAAAATGGAACCCAGATTCCCATCTCCGGACTGGACGACAGCCTGGCCATCACCGTCGCTGTTAACAACGGGAGCAGCGGAGTAGAATCGGGTCCCGAGGGCTCTGCTGGAGGAGGGGTCCTCCCCATGGCTGTTAACATCAGCCACTGCGACTCCGTCATCGTCAGGGTCAGCACAGGAAACACCAACCGACAGGCGGGGCTGTTTGTTCAGCTCAACTTCACCGCTCAGGAGGGTGGGTCCTCCCGTTCACCACACACATACTTTATATAATGTATTCAACACAGAAAACACACCCACCGGTATGTGTAAAGATCCCTTTCAGTTTGAATGTACTACTCCTAGGTATACAACCCGCAGACCTTAGTTGGACATTAAAACACTTTTGAACAATATTGGCTGCTTTTAAGCAGCAGGTAAGCCGATTTGAGCCATATTGGGCTCATTGAATACAAAACGTTAGTGCCCTCGAACCAATCCTGTTCTCTTAAAAGTTGTAAATAATAAAGTATGTTTGTCCCTTTTTTCTCTTTTGTAGGGATGCTTGTTCATTTTGAGTACTTTTTCTAAAAATGTGTGGTTGTATATTTGCAAAAATACATAAATGTGTTGCTTGAAAAAAAGTGTATTGTTTAAATATATAAAAAGATTTTGAATAAATCTAGCAACAACAAAATACATTTGATATTTAAAAGCTTTAATGGCACTGTTGTTTTTTGGACTGGCCTTAAAAGAGATGGACTTCTTGTTTTTCGTCGTATCAGATTTACGAAGCTGTGCTGCTGCAATTTTCTCTCAGGGATCAATGACTGTGTGTGTCGTTCGGCAAGAGCAATATAAAGCCTTTGCATTGACCAAATAAGGAAATGACATACTAGAACTAAAAATCATTTAACTCACTTTGTGAATGACATATAACTGCCTGGTTTGTGACACCACATGGCTCCTAAAAGTGGGTTAGTACTTTTGTGTTATTGTGAATGCACTGTGCTCCTAATGGTCTTTTATGTATCTATTGATATTGTTTAGGGGAAAGTCCATTTTTTTGTTTGGCAACATGATTTCTTTATGAACCCAAATCCATGTTTTCTTTTTCATCTCTAGATAACAGAGGGAGGTATAAAAGAGAAGAGAAGGTGGAGGAGCCGTTCATCACAGCCTACCTTCATTCACACGGGAAACCCAACGATTTGAACTGCACGGAGAGCAAACGCATCACACTCAGCATGACCAGGGGGCACGATCTCGACCACAGGAAGTACACCTTCTTCCTGTCGCCAGAGTAAGAGTGTTATATGACTTAATACTAATTGATTATGTGTGTAGCAACTAGGGCTGGAAAGAAGGGCTTTTATGGTCCAGCTCACAGGTTACCAAGCAATTCATTTGGGATTTTGACTTTGGACAATTTGATTAAAACCAAATCCCTCTGTGTTATGTATCTCAGGTCGTACGACACCACTCTGGATTACTTCATCAACGTGAGCACGGCCTGCAGCCCCGGCCTGCAGCCTGAGGGTGTTTGCCTGGAGGTCGGGGTGTTTGCCTCCCTGTGTCAGTACTTCAGTGAGAAGGAGAAGCAGTGGCGGACCGACGGCATGGTTCCTCTGGCAGAGACCAACGCCAGCAGAGCAGTGTGTCGCACCAGGCACCTCACAGCCTTCGCCGCAGGCCTGTTTGTTCCGGCCAACGCCATCAGCTTTCAAGAGCCGGTCAGTATCAGGGAAACACACCCTTTTTTCTGTGCACATGCACCAGACAAACACAGATTTGTAATCATGTTGTTGTCCCTCAGGAGCGTTCTGATGCAGCAAGCCTGGTGGTGCTGATGGTGTGTGTGTTGGGCCTACTGAGCTATGCTGTGGCAGCAGCCATCTTGCACAAGTTGGACCAGCTGGATCTACGGCGGGCTGCTGTGGTTCCTCTCTGCGGCCAAGACGGACTCTTCAAGTACGAGATCCAGGTCAAGACCGGCTGGAGCCGAGGGGCAGGTGAGCTCAGGAGGGGGACACTTATGAAATGGTATAAAGTGGACATACGCTATTTAATAGAACAATTTGTCTTTACAGTGCAACATAAATACTAAAGTTACTTACTTTATTGGCCTGAAAATTCATATAACTAATAATAATTATAAATAATCATATAAATCCCAAGCAGTTTCAGGGCATTTCCTTGTTGGGGTCTTTACTGCAATATAAAGTCGTACACCTCCATGGAAACGGCAGAATCATGGCTACAAAAGCGAAGAAGTCAACTTTTGCACATTGTGGGATTCAGAGGGTTAAAAGCTGTAATGAGTTAATAACCATGTACACCGCTAATATATGTGCACCTTTAATTCATACTAAATCTAAAGAGTGAACTATCATTTTTTGAAATAGATTTTCAAATCAAATGTAGTTAAAATGAAAGAGAGGTCAAGGGAGACATAGATAGAGAATTAGGGAGACATTACGTTTTAAGACAAATGTCAGTATGTTGTGTGAATGAAACAAAATGTTGTTTTTCTAAGAAAGGTACTTTACCCGGTTCAGTGACTCTATTATTAGGATAGAAGAAACAAAAATGACTGCACGTTAAACATGTTTTGGGGATATTTGATATAATATAAGCTTCTTCCCGTCCCTCCAGGCACCACGGCTCATGTTGGAGTCAGTTTGTTTGGCCGTGAGAGTCACAGCGGGCACCGCCATTTAGACAGCAGAGGAGCGTTCACGCGCAACGCCCTCGACATCTTTCACATCGCCACGGATACCAACCTAGGCAGCGTTTGGAAAATACGATTTTGGCATGACAACAAGGGTACAGAACCACATATGCAATCCAACACAGACCTGTTATCACAGACTTAACAGAGCTGATATTAAGTTCTCTGCTCTCAACCCTTCCTCAGGTCTGTCCCCAGCGTGGCTGCTACAGTACGTCTTGGTCAAAGACTTGCAGACAGGAAGCAGCTACTACTTCCTGGTTGATGAGTGGCTGTCCGTCGACAATGAAAAGACTGACGGACGGGTCGAGATTGAAGTAGAGGCATCAGGTGAGAAAATACAACCCAACTGTCAGAAATAACCATCCACTGATGGTGTCACTTCGCTCACGTTTGTCTTCCTGTTTCCTTCAGAGGAGGCGGTGCTCCGTCAGCTGCCCCGCCGTCTGCGCTGTGAGCTGCAGAGGGCGCTGTGTGAGAGTCACCTGTGGCTGTCACTCTGGGAGAGACCCCCCCGCAGCCCCTTCACCCGCCTGCAGAGAGCCACATGCTGCGCCGTGTTACTACAGCTCATCATTCTGGCCAACACACTGTGGTACAGCATTGTGGTGGACAGGAGATACAGGTATGTGATTGTCTACTTGCTTTGTGTCCTTCGTGTGCTTTTCTTCCTACATTTAACGCCCCCCCCCCCTGTGTTGCAGCCCTCGTCGACCCGTGTCCAGGTTTTCCTCGTTGGACGGAGAGACGGTGGCAGCAGGCGTGGTGACCTGCCTGATCGTCTACCCTCTCTACCTGCTCGTCTTCACGCTCTTCAGAATGAGCCGCAGCAAGGTAACACAAACCTGACCGGACCTGTAAAGCCATCAAGGTTTTTAGTATCTCCCAACAGGATGTTTAAACTGTCCTCTGTGTGTGTGAATGTGTGAACATTAGTGCGTATCTGTGGAGCAGGTGCCACCACAAATGGATCAGGAGTCGGTGGAGATTGATGACTTCCTGGATGACTCCATTGCTGGAAGTTCTTTCCTGTTTTATAATGGCGAGGTAAAGTCTCCTAGGGAAAGACTGTGAAGTCAAAAAGAATCATGCCTCATACAGTTATAGCTCAGATGTCTAAACCAATTACAATTTAACACATTTGTGGGATAGGGGCAGGGGATGTTCAGAGGGAGAGAAAAAGTAAACACTGCAACACAGTCAAAAATCAAGACCTTTTTGAACATTCAAGCATGAAGACATGTCACAGTAGAGGCACAGCATATCCAGTATATATGAACCTTAAAATGAGGATTTTGTTCAGCCCAGGGGTTGTTTAAGTAAAAAGAGAGTGCTGTCAGTCAAGGGAAAAGAGGAGATCTTTTATGCTTTCCCTTTGTGAGATCATTAGTGTGCGTCAGACTCTTGCTCTGTCTTTTTCCACATCTATCTATTCATCAATTATTCTTCTCTGTCTGCAGACAAACTCAGAAGAGACACATCTGGATTTGCCCACTCCATCAACCAAAAGGTGAGATACCCCCTTTGCCATGACAGTCCATTTCGAGAATTGACCTCATTGGAAGAGAAATGCCAAGAATAATGTAGGATTACGTGAGGATAAAAGAGAAGATATGAATAAAAAGCATATTGGATAAAAAGAGGGGGATAGGTAAGTCTCACTTCTTAACAAACATGTCGCTGTGTATTTCAGCGGGGAGAGTTGGGGCATGGCTGAGGAGGAGATGGAGGACCGGGATTGGCCAGAGCTGTTGAGTGATGTGTCTGTGGTGGGAGGGGCGGGGCATGGGGCGGGGCTGCCCAGGCTGAAGAGGGGTCAGGGCAGCAGGCACCTGGGTGTCGACATGACCTTTAACCCTGACGACCAAGAGGGAACCAACCAGCGCAACAAGCACTTCACCTCCTCAGGTAACCCAAACAGGAAGACTTTTCAACCACATGTACCAATCAGTGACTCCGTCTAATAACTACATGAAGCATTTGTATTACTACACTGTCTGTGTCATATGAGAGTGCTGATGCTGTTTCTCTCCGCTCACAGACGAGGATCTGATCAAACACATCCTGGCAGATGGACAGAACTTCTTTCCTCAGGCAGATGAGAGTGAGATGGCTGACCTGTACGTTTGATCTCTAAATATGTTTTGTTTATCAAAGACAATGGATTCAAAAGCTTCAATCATATTAAATTGTTGATTTCCATCGCTGTGTTTGTGCCAGGTCGAGCATTTTCGGAGATAAGACAGAAGTGATTCTCCTCCAGAAGCTGAACGAGCCTCTCCCTCTAGAATCTGTGAGAAGAGACCCACCGAAGACTGCTTTCACCTCAAATACAGGTGTGTGTGTGTGTGTGTGTGTGTGTGTGTGTGTGTGTGTGTGTGTGTGTGTGTGTGTGTGTGTGTGTGTGTGTGTGTGTGTGTGTGTGTGTGTGTGTGTGTGTGTGTGTGTGTGTGTGTGTGTGTGTGTGTGTGTGTGTGTGTGTGTGTGTGTGTGTGTGTGTGTGTGTGTG
This sequence comes from Trematomus bernacchii, assembly GCF_902827165.1. Lineage (NCBI taxonomy): Eukaryota > Metazoa > Chordata > Actinopteri > Perciformes > Nototheniidae > Trematomus > Trematomus bernacchii. Next base: position 1,521,168 of record NW_022988066.1, on the reverse strand, counting down.
TGTGTGTGTGTGTGTGTGTGTGTGTGTGTGTGTGTGTGTGTGTGTGTGTGTGTGTGTGTGTGTGTGTGTGTGTGTGTGTGTGTTTAAGAGTCACCCTGTAAATCATGTTGAATCAAAGAGATCATCAGAGCATTAATCACTCATCAGAGAATGGAGCTATCAAAGGGCCAATAAGGGGCAAACAGTGATTTGCTGAGCGCTGAGAATACTTTATAATGGCAGATTTTAACTTCTTGTGATTGAGTGAAATAACAGCAATGTCCATTTTATAAATTAAATACAGATGCAAACAAATGTTTCCTCCAATCAAATACATGAAATCGTAAATACCATCAGAACAAAGTCATTGTAAAAGATGTTCAATTTGATATGGCATCCGACAGTTCTTTTCTTCATGGAACAATTATCTGCAAACTGTTCTGCTGTCTGTGTGCTTTTCTCTTGACAAGGGACACAAGTCACCCCGTGTTTTTTTTTATTAATAAAACATCTTTCTCTCATTAGGTCAAGAGCCAAGTTTAATGGAAACTTACTTTTCTCTTTTACTTGTATTCGGTAATGAGCTCGGTGCTGGCGGCTGAGTGTCTAGGCAATTATAGTAATGATTCAATGTGAAAGCAGAGCATTCACAAAGTGCTTTCATTTTGCTGCTTGAATGTTGAATAAGCAATACAAGTCCTCAGTTTCTTTTGTGGAACTGTGAAAGTGTGAAATACATACATATTAACCGAATTCCTCACATTGAAATTCTGTGAATTAAACATATGAATACTCTCAGAAGTCTCTATCTTGAAATCCTCTATCTGCTTGGTTTTATCTCGGGGACCTGCTTCCTTTTACAAAGTGTTTTTCTCCTCTCCAGTTGTGACGGACGTGTGTCGACCCAGACGGTTTCCTCCCTGGTGTGGACAGGCCGCTCTGTGGGGCAGCTGGGGGGGGCTCGCTCTGGCCAACGGCGTTTCAATTTGGGCGGGTCACGGGTTCAGTCAAAACGTGTCCATGATGTGGCTCATCTCCTGCTTCGCCAGTTTCCTGTGTTCCTGCCTGCTGTTGGAGCCAATCAAGGTACACACATTTATTCTCAGATGTAAACAAGATATAATCCTCAACACTCATCAATGCCCTGGCCCTGTGAACAATTATTTTAGCCAAGGTTTTCTTAGTATATTGACTTTTTAAAGACATTCCCAGCCTAACATAACGGCTCCTCTGTCCCTCAGGTGCTGTGTGAGGCGGTTTACTACGCAGTGTGTGTGCACCGCCTGCGTCCAGAGGACCAGGATGTGCTGGTGGAGTTCCCCCGGGTGGAAAGAGTGGTGCAGCGGGTCCCCAGGGTGAGACCCCCTCAGGGCTTCGCTCTGTCTCAGGCTCGACACCAGGCCCGCAAGGTCCACATGCTGCACACCATGCTGAAGGTGAGTCGGAGGGAGGGGGGGTGGGGGGGGGTTGGTGCTGGAGATCGTCTGTGTTTCGACATTGAGAGCTCTGTTTCTTGTTTGTTAACAGAATTGTTTCTTGCCTTTTTCAGAATTTCCTGGTCTACATGTTCTTCCTGTTGGTGGTTTTGCTCCTCAACTACTCTGACTCGGCCAAAGACACACACAGCCTGAGACTGCGCACCCAGCTGCAGCGAGCACTACACACACCTGAGTACCACAACATCAGCAGGTACACACACACATACACACACACCTGAGTACCACAACATCAGCAGGTACACACACACATACACACACACCTGACTACCACAACATCAGCAGGTATACACACCTACACCTAAAGACCTGACAACTTTTTTTTTACTAATGTTAACCTTCATTCTGGTGCGAAATATGTCTCATTTCTAAAAGGCAACCTTCTGCCTAGTGTGAATAAAGTAACGATTTCTGTGCCGCTCCCATGACTGGCCATCGGTTTTTCTGTCCGCTGAAGGAAACTGTGTCCATAACTGTTGTTTGCTCAACATAAAGCAGATCCACAGTGTCCCTTTACAGTGTGCACACACAAACACATAACAAAATGTCTGACACAATATATCTAAAACTGTTTTCTTACTTTTAGTCGAGCTGATGTTCTGGTTTGGCTGAATGAGTCACTGTTGCCACGGCTACTGGATGAATCTGCCCTCTTGAGGGACACAGGAAGCGTGTTGCTCGGCACGCTGAGGCTCCGCCAAACTCGTGACGCGCTGGGTAAGATTTAAACTGGTTTACTGTCTTTGTGTTGGTTGTGTAATTAGATGGAGCTGAAAAATAAATAAAAAGCTTAGGTTTGAAGATACAGTAAGAAATCATCACTGAAGATATGTATTATATGTTTTTAGAGACACATGTCTGTTTCAATAACTTTCAGTTGACTGCATAAAACGTCATGTTTAGCATCGCAGGGACTCCAGCAGAATCATTATTTCCTTCCCTGACATCTATTATCAAACTCATTTTCTTTCTTGTTTGAATGTGTTTAATTTAATATTTGCAATTACATTTTTAACCTTTACTTTTCCTTCCAGTTGCAGGGGGTTTCGGGGCAGGAGGCAGTATTTGGGGAAAGGGGAAAGACGCTGAGAATCCCGCTGAGAATCCCACTGCAAACGGGTACTGAAATGTTTGAAAGCCTGGCTTTAAAAAGGCGTGCTTCGGGTTAACTTGTAGATCGGTTCAGTTTCTAAACATGGTACTTAATATTAGGACTGATGTAAATAAAAATCAACTCTGTAAACGTGGAAAATAATGTTAATATCTAGTATATTTAAAGTACTTGAAGGAAGGCACTTCTTTATTATTACATATATAATTATATATTTTCTACAAATGATATACAATATATAATTGGTAGTAATGATCGTCACGATCTTATATATAACGTTTCTTATGGCAGCCTTTTAATTAAGATCCCTCCAGCGATTTAACCCTATAACGCTTATAACGGAGAGCCCTGAATTGGAGGACATATTCTGTCCCCTTTGAACTTTCAAATAACCGATGCCCAAAATGCTAAGACGTGCACCTGTGCTGTTAAATGTACTTGTCCTTAAATGAAATGTAAATAAGGTTGTAGAAAAGTAGTTTCCTAGTATTATTTAAAATATCAAATAGCTATTGATCAACCCCTAAAATGTAATTTTTCCTTTTTTTTGCGATATAAAGAGCTTGTGAAACGTTCCTGTTTGAAAAAAACAAAGAACCAAATCAGATGAATTGTTCCAAATGTTCCAAATGTACTGATGAATATTTATTTTTGTTTCCAAAAAAACATTGTTTTGGTCAATAAAGTGCCATAAATGCCTGAGTATTTTTGTATTTTGGCAAAGGCGCAATAATCTCTTTCAGAAAATGAGAATGTTCTGGCTGTAATTTGATGTGTGAGGCCTCACATGGTTCAAATGTTCTCTGTTGTCCTCTGTGTCTCCTTCCACTTGTCTTTCTAGTGCGTGGCGTTATGACGGAGGAGACGTGGTCCTCCAGCTGAACAGGACTCTGCAGGAGGCTTCCTCCTCCTTACAGCAGCTGCAGCAGCTCCAGTGGCTCGACTACAGGTACGCAGAGAGACCAGATTAGAAAATCAACACAGGAACTAAATCAGGGTTTCACGAACTGAAAAAATAAAAGCAAAAAGCTGAGAATAATAAAATCCTAGAGCACTGCCAGATAATAAATACGTAGTCCAAGGCAATAAAATCAATAAAAAAGGATTTATGTTTGTTTATTTTAAAAATGTTATGCTTTTAAAAAACAGAGTTACGAGCGCTGATCTCACTGGTTAAAGAAAGTCCAGATGTCAGGGACTAGACATCGGGCTTGTGCTCACAATTTGATTGAAAGAAATCAGAACCATGCGTATCCGTAAAGTTTGATTGTCCCTGAAGTGCAATGTCTCTTACAGCCTGCAGTCATTAAAAAGTCCCCCATGAAAACATCAAACATTAAAATAAATCATTAAAAGAATGTTGGTTGTTAATACCACTTTTGGTGTGAGGTTGGAAATATTCACAGCGGGGATCTGTCATCAAAACAATTTTTATTCTCATGTGAAGCAAAACTTCATGTGATGAAAACAACTGACTTACAGAAAAAATTAATGTTGTTTCAAAACAGGAGGTGCCTCTGAACTATTTTTTTTAATGTATGTATTTGAACAAGGACTATGCATACAAATACATTGATCTCAGAAAAGAGAAGAAATGATTTATGCCAGATTCAAGCTAAGAGCTCATTTCCATCTGCAGTATTAGGCAGGTAAACAACAATCAACAAACACTCAACAATTGAATAATCTGTATCACACAAACAATTACAAAACAGATTTAATTACAGTTCAATAAAGTAGTACAGTTAAAATCTATTTGTACAATACATTTCAATTAACAAAACTCAGATTACAGTGTAATTAATGTTGTAGGTTTTAAGCTCAGCTCGAAGAATATTCCAGAGTTTGATGGCCGTAAATGAAAATGCAGATTGTGCAAAGCCAGTGCGCCTCAGTGGGATGCTTATATCTGCGTTAAGTGCAGCTCTTGATTTTCTGCCACTCTGCTCACGGCGGATCTCAAACCTTAGGAGTTTGTATTTGGACAGTATAGTGGAATGTTTTTATGACTTATCAAAAACGTTTAAGGTTTGTTTATAGAGAACCTCAATTGGTCTCAGCACAGTCTTAGTGGCCTGGGAGCAGCAGGTTATGAGGTTTGACCTCTGATCTTATCTTAGTTCTTTAAGTGTGTGTTTGTGTGTGTGTTCGTAGGACCCGTGCTGTGTTTGTGGAGTTCTCGCTCTACAACATCAACACAAACCTCCTGGCCGTCTTCTCCTTCCTGTTTGAGTTTCCAGTTTCTGAGCGTGCCCAGTCCAGCCTTGACCTCCTTGTCATCACTCTGTGGCCAATCACAGGCCTGGACCTTCAGCTCCTTCTCATGGTAACCCCTGGCAACAAAAGTCCATCAAAATGTCAATGATAACAAAAAACACCTAGCTACACCTGTTACCTTCAGAATCAGAAATCCTTTATTAGTCCCGCAGCGGGGAAATGTACAGTGTTACAGCTAAAGTGGCAGAGCAGGTGAAAAAAGGCAAAAGAGTTAAAGGTCCCATGTCATGGCCATTTCTACTGATCATACTTCCATTGTTGAGGTCTACTAGAATACATTTATATTGTTCAATGTTCCAAACTCACATTGGTTTCTCATACAGCATCTCTGTATAGTATGTGTATTCACTCTCTTACCTAAACGACTTGTTGGAGCTCCTGCCCCCCCCCTCCCTATGAGCCCGCTGTGCTCTGATTGGTCAGCTCGCCCACTCTGTTCTGATGAGTCCACCACCGTTACAGCGGAACATCAGTGATTATGTGTTACAATGGTGTTTGTTAGCAACCAGAAAATGACACCAGTAATGACAAACAGGTGAGAATGCTGCGTGGGGTCTGGGTGCCGTGTTGGCGGGACGTTGCGAGGCTCACTGCTGCGAGGAGCGGACAGTGTGAGCTGGCTTACTGGTGTGAAGAAAAACATACATTAGTTATACAAATAATGTGTTGCAGCAATTAAAAGAAAACAAGTGTCATAAGTAACATATATACGGTGTTGAAACATTTGAAAACATTTTGGGACAATTATAAAAAAAAGGTTATCTTTCACATAAAAGTGATAATTGCACATATTGAGTATAATTGCGATTATTTCCCCCTGTGCTTGGCTTTGTCAGTTTGGTATAAATCATCTTCATTTTTCCCCCCTGTTTTTCAGATTGTCCTTCTCGCCCTGGTGCTGTACTTCCTGGTGCGGGGGGGCTTGGGGGTCCTCAGAGAGGGCTATGTGTACCTGCTGTCCACCTGGAGGCTGCTGGGCCTCTGCAAACTGGCCCTGGCAGCGTGTGTGTGCGGGCTGCACCTGAGTCGCTGCACCATGGCAACACAGCAGTGGGCGGCGTACCTGAAGCAGCCGCGGGATGCCTTCACTGACTTCCTCCCTCTGGCCCGACAGAGCCAGACCTACACCGCCATGTCGGCCCTGCTGCTGTTCATACTGGTGCTCAAGGTGAGAGAGAAGGGCCAAGGAAAGCAAACAAATAAAATAAAAACATGTAACGCGTCACAAAATCTACAGGTAGGTAGTTCAGATCAAACTAGAGAATGCAATTCCTGAAGAAATTGCTAGTGGGAATGCTTTATGCTGAAAATCTGACGCTAAACTGCTATGCTGAAATGTAATGTGTAAGAAGAAAGTGAAGAATCTAGATTGAAATGATACATGAACACTGGGGCCTTGAATGTGTGATGAGAGAAGAAAAGAGAGTAAAAAGGCTTGGAAAAGCAGCAGAATATTTGAAGTTATAGCGTGAAGCATGTCAAGGAAGTTGAGTATCTGCAGTGTGCTTTTTGTGTACTTTCGGGTTAATAATGTGGCCTTTTTGGCAGTTTAACTAAAGGTGTGCGGCTGCTACCGTGAGGAAATATCTGCCTGAAATTACAATGGGCTTTAATGGAGACATGTTGAACGTTGTTGTCACTTCATGCCCTCAAGAGGCATTTTGTTTAATTATTTTTGCCTAATTATTTGTCATTTTTCAAGCTACGAGATGTTTTCCTACGTTTGTCATAAAAAATTACGTCTCAGGAATGTAGGGTTTGGGAATTATGGCAGTTTAAAAAAAATATATGAAGGCACATTTCAAGATTTCTTACCCTCTAGCTGTGACATCACGCACTCTAGTTAATGTTAAAATCTGAAGAAAGCCTCTTTACCAAGGTCTGAACAATGTTTAATATCTCTAAAAGTAAGAATCAGATTTAAAAGTTGTGTTACACGGATAATGTCAGAAAGATGTGTAACATTTTAAAGTTGGAATGAGGTTTCTGAGTGAAAGTATGAATGAACAGTTAGCAGTTGAAGTCGCATGAAGATTTGTTGAAGTCTGAAGAATTTCTCCATTGACTTCAATGGTTAAAAATGGGATGTATTATGGGATGTATCTCTGGAATTATGAAAGTTATGAATGATAAAAGTAATAACAGTCGATTCCCGACCGAGCTGAACGTTTTGATGTTTGAACGGAGTTTCTGCGATGTTGAATGTGGGAGGAGAAGACGGACAAAATAATTGGACGGAATAATAATAAACTTTTCGTCCGTAGCATAACATTTAGTGGGAATGCTGTATCAGCATTCCCACTAAATAAAGGCTGAGTTTGAATATGGGTGTAGACTGAGGAAGCGCTCGATAGTAGGGGGACAGTCATATTTTTAATGGTATTCTATACTTTTTATAAAATACTATACTATGACTACTCTGCCTTTTTTTTATAAAATACTACTCTGCCTTTTTTTATAAAATACTATACAATTCCTTTTTTATGAGACACTGTCATTTTTCTACACAAGCCTCCTTTTCTTTGTGGGGCATTCTATACTATAAATGTTTTTAAAGAAATGTATGGCATGCTATACAATGACATTTCGTGACTGTATGACATTGTTCATGATCTTTTTCATTACAAACTATGACTCTATGAATATTTGATGGCTTGCTATACTAAGAGGTTTTTTTATGGAGTATTATAATGTGACTTTTTTTAAACATACAATACGTTACTTTTTGTATTACTAACTATAATAATATGTTTGACCATTTTTTAACATACTATTACTATATTATTGTCTTTTTAATTACATTTTTGTATCAAATGTTTTTTTTGTATTATTATAATTGTTCTCCCTCCCCCTCTCCCTGTGTACCCCCCCCCAGGCGTCCCACCAGTTGCGGTTCTTGAGGGAGTGGGCGGTGTTTGGGAGAGCTCTGCGGCGCTCCGTCTGGGAGCTGCTGGGCATGGCGCTGGCCTTACTGCTGCTGCTGCTGGCCTACTCTCACACAGGACACCTGGTCAGACCTTACTCCTGCCCTCTGTTTCTCTCTCGCTCCTCCGCCCCCAAACACAGACAAAACAAACTACACAGTTTTGCATAGTACACAACGTACAAGAAAATAACCGCCCACGTATTTTTTTACCTTCTATGGTAAGGTTTTCTCTGTTGAAATAATAACTGCCCACACCTTCTTTACAGTGGCAGTCAACGGTGTCTCCAGTAATCCTTCACTTTAGCACAGAAAGCACGACACAGTGTGATGTTGTGTTGGAACAACTATTATGGCAGCCACACGGTTTCTGTGCTGCTAAATGACTGAAAGAGGACATTTATTCAACATTTATAAAACCAGAGGGAAAGCTTTGATTGTATACACAATGTTACCAACAACAAAACACTGTATCCCGTAAAAACTATTTTATCTACGTATTTGTGTCATCATTCCAGAAACACCACAATGTTTTGTTTGCTTGCTTGTCTTGAGTATGGCTCACCTCCAATGGGTCTAAAATGCCTCACACAACTCTGGGGTTTTTCTCTCTCCAGCAGCTACCATTAAAGATTTAATTATTTAAGTTTGTTTTTATTACACACAGTTAAGTCGATGTTGAAGCCCCTCACTTATTCAGTCATTGAGTTATTGGTTCACAAGTTCTTGATCATTGCAGTGAAGCGATTTTTGATTGGCCTCTGTTGTGATTGGCTTTTAAGCACTATGAGAAACTAGCTGCTTGAACACTTCCCTCCTGTTTCTCCTCTCCTCCAGCTCCTCCACTCGGTGTATGGTGGCTACGGCAGTGTGAGCTCCGCCTGCCTGTCGTTGCTAGGCGCTGGCGGCCGCGGTCTGCTGTCATGGCGACCCAGCTGGGCGACTACAGGCCCCTCCAGCAGCGTCTCTGCGCTGGTGTTCCACGCCAGCTTCGCCGTGCTGCGGCTGGTGTTGCTGTGGTTGGTCACCTCGGTGATCCTGAGGAACTACCGGCGCGCCCGAGCGGAGCTGTACCGCCCCGCCGTGGATCTCCAGGACTACGAGATGGTCGAGCTGTTCCTCAGGCGGCTCAAAATGTGGATGGGACTCAGCAGGGCCAAGGAGGTACATGCTTCTCTATAGTGCAGTGCAGAAAGAAATACATTACGCCTCACATGTCCCCTCCTAATCCTCCATCTTCTCTGTTCCTTAGTTTCGTCACAAGGTGCGTTTCGAGGGCATGGAGCTCCCCCCCTCCCGTGCGTCCTCCACCAGCGACTGTAAGTCCCTCTGCCTCCCCCCGCTGGACGGTCCCGACTCGCCTCCATCACCCGACAGCATCGATGCGGGCTCTGAGGCCTCATGGCGCCCAGCCTCCTCCAGCCCCTGCAGCCTGACGGAGGCCCCGGGGATCGGCCTGGGCCTCGGGCTGGGCCTGGGTCTGGGGCTCGGCCCGGGGGTGGAGACGGGGAGCACCAGCTGGCGCGAGAGAGCCGAGACCGAAGCGTCTCTGCGGAGGCTCCACCCCACCCTGGACGCCCTGCTGCAACAGCTTGACCGCGTCACCATGGCAACAGAGGATCTGTACCACATTGAGTGTAGACTGGAGAAAACCCAGAGGAAGAGAAGGCGTAGAGGGAGAGAGAGGGGAGGTCAGGGAGGGAGGGGCGAGGCGGGACAGGGAGGAAAGGACGAGGACTCCGCTGGATGGAGGAAGAGCGGCAAGGAAAAACACAAAGGGAGCAAAAAGGGGAAAAAGACGGATAAAAGTGAACTTCTGAAGGACGACGGAAACACCGCCGTCAACCCCAAAAAGACTCCAGCAGCTACACCCGTTCTGAAGCCCAGACCCTCCTCTGCCGCTGCACACACCCCCGCTCCCCCAGCAGTCAGTGCTCCTCCACCTACACCGGTCGCAGATAAACCTGCCTCTGACACCCCCCCTCCACCTGTCCCTTCAGAAATCACTCCCCCTTCTCATGTCCCGCAGCCCAGACCCCCCTCTGCACCCCCATGTACCCCCGCTCCTACCCCTTCCTCACCACCCACCCCTGCTCCGACGCCCAGTAGCCGGGACTGGGAGCCCCCCTCCTCCAGCCTGTTCAACCACCCGGCTCACACGACCACCATTCCAACACGCAAGCGGAAACGTAAACCCCCACCCCTCAAAAACAAGGTGCACCCAAACCTAGACAGGCAGGGCCCCGGACACCCCAAAACCTGAGGAGCATTGATATGGTTGTGAAAAGAAGATGTAGAAAAAAATGTTGGGTTAAGGACGAGAGGAGGACGGGGGCAGCAGGTTCTGTCCCCGAGGGGCCCCTCTCTAGACCCAGGAAGAGAGAACTGAGTGGATTAGAAAGTAAAAGTGCAGAAAGAAAAGAAGAAGAATCCCAGAGACAGCAGATGGGGCGATGAAGGAGGAACAGAAAGCAGTACAAATACTTTGCAGGTTTATAAGCAGAAATCCGTCCAAATCCCACTCTCAGAAGCTAGGTGCAGGGAACCAGATGCTAACTGAGCTGGGTTTAGTCAGTGAAGTAAAACATTGACACCAAGAAATGCTTTTATTCCTCATTTCCCCAGACTAAAAATGACCCCACGTGACCCTGGAGGTCACGTGGGGTCATCACTGACAGGAGTGCATGAACGTACTCACCCAAGGATTACAACTACGCCATCCCACTTTTTGTGTATCTCAGAAAAATCACGTTGATTTCTCAGCTATGTCGTCCGTCTTCGTATTTTTTATATTGTATATTTCGGTCACCATGGGTACTTGTGGCCTGTTTGAAAAATAGTTGTGTTTCATGGACCCTTAGTTTGCATGCAGGCACACAGATATAAGCACATGCAGGTGTACACGTGCATGGGAATAACACTGTAGGCACAGACGCGCTAATGTAACGCGCCATCCACTCCAGCTCCACTGAGGTACAAGAGAGGAAACATGTACACACAAACACACGCACACAAGGCTGTTGGGGTCCCAGCAGCCTCTCCTTCCGGGTGCAGGTATAACCGTCCAGAGTATGGAGAAAGGGAAGGCACAAGTAGTGACGAGAAGGAGGCGTAGCACAGAGAAAACTAGCTAAAGAGCGTTAGAATAAACAAAAGTTGAGAAAGCAGAAAGGAACATTTAGTTCTCCCATCATAAAGCTATACTGACTCCCAGTCTGATTATCTTTTGTGTTCGATATGGTCGTGATAAGCACTTTTTTTCTGTTTTATTTTTTGTATTGTGGTCCTGAATAATAAGCTTGGTGTCCGAACCAACAGAGAAAGCTTCACTCATACTGTATCTAAACTATAAACGTTGCCAAAGCTTATGTATGCATTCCGAGTTTTACCATGCCAAGTAACCTTTCGTTTTGTACTTAGCACTTTATTTCCTAATGGAGCTGATATGCCATATTTAACTCTCATGTTGTCATTAACACATTATAATAACATCCTAGTAAGTATTATCAAGGTGTTACAGCCACAGCTAGACTTTTTGTGTGTGTGTGTGTACTTTTGTCTGCTTGTTGTTCCTGTTTTTGTTATGTTTTATTAACATGTAATCGTACTTCCTGTGTCCAGTGGGCAGATCTCAGGGAACCCACCCTTTTGCCCCATAACCTGGACAGGGAAACCAAAACATAGGTGCTTTTAATAATCTGAGGAAACATTTAGTGGTGACTTTATCTTCCTTCTCCCAGACGTAAATTGGTAGCTATGTGTGAACGCCCTTATTTTCATGGGTTTTAAAAGAATTTGAGAAAAGAGTGTCTCTTACAATTAAACCCCGCCTGTATTAATCCCTTAATCATTTCTGAAGAAGTCTCACAGTTCAGGCTCAAGAAAAAATACCCTTCTTCCTCCCTGTGTGTACATTTCTGTATATATTGGTGCTTCGTGGTGTATATATTTTTGCTTTTCATTATCAGTATTGTTTATGTGCTGCAGTAGCATATGCATTAGGTCAAGCACTGGTGTTGCAAACCCCAAAGTTTTACATTTCTCCAATCTAACAGAAAGCACTACAGCCAAAGCTATAAATGTGTGTAATATGAATATGTGTTCACAGTAAGCCAACTCTAAACACCAGGAAGCGCAGCAGGCCTCCACTGGCTCTCTTATTCTGCTCTGTGTGTAACAAGCTAGTGCCAAAGCCCGCCTCCATGTCTTTGTGTGGTACGATGCTTTTTGTCCTAAAACAAATCACAAATCAGTTTGAAAACATGTGTCTATTCTTTGTATCTCATGTCTGTATTTTGCAGTTGTAGCACTTCTCCTGCTTTTGCACTTGACAAAGTCGAATAAAGAGTTTGACAGCTAAAGTGTTGATGATATAACAGTTTTTTGTGACGAATGTTAAATAAGTTAAAGCTGCAAGCAGTGATGACCGTGTCCAAAAATATATAAGTAGTGAAGTATGTTAAAGATGTCATCGCTTCAAAAAAAACTTGTTTAGTAGGTCGAACAATTCACATATTCCGGATACCAAACCTAAATAATCTCCACTTTTTTATTCCACATATTTTTACTCACAAACACATCCTGCTCTCGAACGTAGTGTTCTGTACAGCTTTTACTCATCTCATGTTGCACATCGGAAACATTATGATTAGACTTTAAAAGTGCAAAGCGTTAGCATTTTTCGAAAAATATGCAGAAATGTCTTCACATATCAATACTTCATCACAAAATAAGCTTTTATGGTACCGTGAAGCTCTTGCCGATACAAACTGGGAAAGTTGAAATCAGCGTGTCATCTTGAATTCTTCCACTCAGAACTGAAAGTAAACCGACCTCAGCTCTAAGGCAGGTGTGTGTGTGTGTGTTTCTACCAGGCCAAGAAACCCATTCAAACAAAGTCCGTAAAATCGTCCACAGTCGAGACAAGTCTTTTCCTCTGGCCGGAAACTTCCGTGTTCTGACTGCTCTGCTGAAAGGACTTGTTTTGTTGCGTGTGACCCTGGGTCAGTGAGATGCCGGGAGTTGCACGAGACTGGATGTCCTCCTGGGCCTAAGACAGAGCAGAGAGACATGGTTAAAGAGGTCAAATACTTTGGAATAAAAGCAGTGACATTGATGAAGGAGAGCCTCTTCTCACCCTGGTCCGGATCCTTTTAATGTGCCGCAACCTCGCCAGCCACTTGGAAGCGTAGGCATCAGATGGGTTGGCTCTGAACTGATGCACCAGAGAGGCCATCTGTAGAAGAAGAAGAAGAAGAGTAAATATGGATTTGTGTGTACGTGTGACTCGAGCTGAGAGTGAGAGATAAGGTGCAAGACTTACATTTGCATGCAGAGCCATCTGTCGGACTAAGAGAGGGAGGTTGCGGTCTGAAACGATTTTTGCCACCGTTGTGTCAACTAGTCCCTCCAGGTCTGAAAGAGAAGCAACAGAAGGAGTTAAAGAAAAACACAACGGCCAGGAACATGAGCGGAGGAACACGGTGATCGACTCACCCTTGCGGCACTGGAGGGTCACCAGGTTACAGTCATAATCCAGCGGTTTAATGATGACTTCTACAAAATTAAACTGACCCTAATAGAAGGAGAAGCAGAAGACGAGAGAATGAATAAACAATATATACTGCAGAGACACACATGTACTGTGTCTGTCTGCCCATGTACCTTAATGGTGCCCAGCTTGTACTCCTCTCCAGAGTCGTTGTACACCACCATGACAAAGTCGTTGCCAATGTGTCTCTTTTTGTTGCAGCAGCCCTTGTCGCTCTCCTTGTTGGGCATCAGAGTGGCAATGTGGAAGATGGCTGCAGAGAAGAGATTTCATTAAGAACAAGCAGGCGGGAAAAACGTATATTTGCTAAATGACCATTAAGGTGCTCACCCTGCATGATGTCGTCATGCCAACAGTAGGTGAACTCTCCGTCGTCTCCGTACTGGTCCAGCCCTCCGAGGAAGATCTGGTCGGGGTCGCAGTCCTTCAGATGGATTAGTTTGCCCAGGCCTGTGAGGAAGGCAGCGTAGCGGTTGGACCCGTACTCGTTGGACAGGATGGCGACCTCGTTGTTGACCTGACCGGCCCCGACGAACACCACCCCGATCTTGTGGGTGTCGTACGGAGGCATCTGGTCCAGGACCTTCACGGCGCGGTCGATCACCTACAGCAGAGATAGAGAGAGCGTTGTGAAGGGCACTGAGTCAAAAGTGTATTTTTATTTTCCAGGTCAGCCAGAGCAGTCAGCTGACCTGAGTTTTGGGCAGCAGCAGAGGCTTGTTGGCTTCGTTCCCGAAGAAAGGAGAGTGGTAGAGCTGGAGGAAGACGAAGCTGTGGGAGACAGAAGAAGACGGAGTCCCTTTAATATGAATAGATACATGGTATTTGTATACATACTATACCATTACTTTTTTATGACCACTTTTCAGGCATAATTTACTATGACTTTTTTGGTATAACTATAGTATACCTTTATGGCATACAAATAAAAAACATGTTTTATGACATAATACTTTAACTTGTTTATGACCCACTATGTTTGATTTATTATGGACCAAGACATTTCTATCCTTGACATAATGACTTACTATACTTTGAAATGTTTCTGACATACTAAAGTTTGACTTTGTTATGACCTTTTTAAGGTATATTAAAGTTGGGGTAGGTAATTCTGGAGAAACCGGCTCGAGATCGCTAGAATTTGAAAATACACAGCCGGAAAAAATCTGCCACTTCCTTACAGAGCCCCTCCTCCAACACACGCGAACGCACACATGACCAATGAGGGCACGAGATAAGTTTGTGCACAGATGGAAGGCTGACAGGCAGGTAGGCCATCCAGTTATTTTAGCCGGGCCGGCTAAAATGATTGGTCATGCTTTTTACAGTGCCACGGCTTCCACAGATGACATTTTTTTATGGATTTTTTGTCAAAGCACTTAAGATATTCATTGCTATCGGGATGTTAAGAGCATTCCATGGAATATAACAACAAGTGTATCTCGAGCCGGTTTCTCAAACTTACCTACCCCACCTTTAAGATTAAACTAATTATACTTCTAATAATAATAATTCAAAATGTGTCTGCATCTGTCTACACATAAAAAAAACAGAAAAACATACTTAAATGTCGATTACTTTATGAGTGAAGATTCAAACTACTCTACTACAATTATTTCTCGGCTGTAAAACATGATTAGACTTTCTTCATGGTCTTAACATCAAAGCAGAGATGAGCTTGCTGACTTAGAGGATAGACCGCGTCTCTTATTTGTCAGAAAGAGGCGCCAGAGGCTGCAGCAGGTCATGTGACTGGTGTTACCTCGGGCTGAGTCCAGAGATCTTCTCTGTGGTGCTGGGTCCGGGCCGGCTGGTGTACGAGTCTCTCTCCGTCCTCCTCTCCCTCCTGGAGGAGGGGGCTGACACTGAGATGGTGTGGCCCCGGGGTCGGTGGCCTCCGCCGGGGGAGATGGGTCCGGATGGTGCCGCTGGGGCCGGAAACTCCAACCTCATCCTCGCTCCCCCACCTAGAGAAGACACTACAGGGCTGTCACTGCCTTGACTCTGACTTCCGAGTCCATTAGTGTCCCCTCCTGTGCCCCCCTCCACCTTCTCCTTCTCAGACTGCAGCTGCTGGGGCGGGGGCTTGCTGTCTGCGGGGGCTTTGGGGGCCGATGGTTCTACTAGCGCAGCCTGAGACTCCAGAGCTGCCTTGGAGAAGGCCTCCGGTAGGGTCTGGAGCTCCGGGGAGGAGCTGGACTTGTTGAGGCCGTGGCCCTGGGACGGAGAGTGGCTCTGGAAGGGGAGTTCAGGCCCCTGGCTGCCCGGGGTGGAGGGTCCCATAGTGGGCTGATCGATTGGAATCGCTCCCTCACTTACTTCCTCCAGTGTGGACTTCTCATCATCTTGACTGGAGGTTGAGGAGGACTGAAAGAGAGAGATGAGAGGAGGCTATTTTAAAACAGGAAAGAGAACACTGGATCCCGTTTCAGCTAAACAGCTTTCGCTAAGACATGCAAAACTTCAAGGACAAATCCTTCTGAATGAAAATGCTGGCTGTGCTCCATTTGGCTGGCATTCCACTTGTTATGCAGGAGCAAGGGAGGGGAACCCCACTTAAAGAGAGAGTAGCTGGTGTTTAATCTCTTATCAGCAGATAATGTGTGGAAAAACCCTAATTTCATCTTTTCACAGCTTGTTAGTGTGAGCAGAAAACCTGTGTGTGAATGAATGTTGCTCAGTGCCTATTGTTTACTAGGTTGGTACACATGGTACTTTGATTACTCGCCATAGTAAATGATGCAAACATTTGTGCAGATTTCAGAGATGGCAGCGACTACCTACCCTGCTGAGCGTTCCAGGGGGGGGGGTCTTGGTGAACTTGTCTGCAGACATGAAGATGGGATCAGACGGCATTGGCTCAAACTCTTCACTCTCGAGCCAATCAGGAGTTTGTGCTGCGGTGACCCCTGACCCCTCCTCCAGCACCACTACAGAGTCTACAGCAGGACACAGCAACAACCATAAGTGGATACACACACACACACACACACGGTTGTCCCCTAACCCAATCCTCTCACACAACTGTTAGATAGAAAAATCACCAATGTCATTAAAGCTGTCAGTAGACTGTTGACACATTCTCTCTCAAATCTATTCTAGTCGTGGTAACATGAAAGAAAATCAGTTGTATTGATTGATCAAACACACTCAAAAGGTAGTCATGGAAACACACACGCGTGCAAATAAATCGACATTGCGAGAGTCGGACACTGAGATCAGAGAGCAGCAGGCAGCTTTCATTCACATCTCATCTACTTGATTTTCCCATCATGCATCTGTTTGGTTGGTTGGTTATCTGGAGCCAAACACACTGCAGCGTCTGCAACAGCAGCCCAGACCAAGTCCTGCATCCCATAATGAACACTCTCAAAGGAGAAGATGACGTATTTAGGTCTTTTTGACACTTGAGTGTTAAAAAATGTCTTTATCGCCCTTCTTAGAGGTCAGGCACGGAGGAGCGTGTTAGTCAGATGAGGTCTGGGCATTCCTGTTGACAACATGAGGGGGTCAAAGGTTAAAAGCTCAACCTGGGAGTATATTTCCGTGACAGAGAGTTAGAGAAAAAGGATTAGGAGGGGAAAACAAATCAGGTAAGGAGTGAAATGAATCACGATCCATCTTTAGGTGTCATTGGAGTGATTGATCCGATGAAGGTAGTTTACAGATCTCTGTTGAGGACCCTCCCTCCCGGGTTAATAGGAGTCTGATGGGTGAAGCAGAAATGCTGAATTCTTTCACTTGCACAATTGTAGAGTGTAAAGCAGCAGGCGTGTGGAGTTATCTGGTAAAAGTATGCATGGGGGGTCTGCTAAATGGAGAAATGAACTGCTACACATATTACAGTTATAATTAAGGGAAAATGTTGACATTTTTGGGAAATACACTTAATAGTTTCTTTCTGAGACCACTCTCAAGAAGAGGGAGATCATCCATGTATCTCGTGTGATGGTCATCAAAAAATAGGATAAGCATATATATCCCATTGGCTTTAAAACAGATTATTAAGAAAACAGTATTGCTGCTTTTGACCTTTGACGGTTTTTAACAAGTATAGGATAATGTTTGACTGTTTCAGACAAAATGTTAACTTCCACTAAAGGGGATTTAGTGAAAACTGACGATCAAATGTCCTTTTCAGTTTGTGCTGGCAGATCACTGTATTGTGCAAGTGAGAAGAAATACACTACTCCAGGAGTTTTCTGGAGGGGGGGGGCTTGTGGGGGCACACATGTGTTGGACGGTACCTGCCCAGGAAATGCTCCTGTGCAACCTGCCGGGGGCCGGGGGGCCTGGGGGGCCGGAGCCCGAACCCAGAGACCAGAGAGAGCCGCCCACTACAGGCGGGACAGCAGGGGACAAACCAGCATGGGGGTGAGGGTGGAAAACATGAAAACAAACCAATCAGAACATAGGAAAACAAATATCTCAAATGCAGTGAGAAAAGAAGACATAGTGAAAGAAGAAGAGAAGAAAAAAGATGGGCTGATGAGGAGAATTCTTTTTAATTTATTTATTAAAATAATAAGTGGCGACCCTTTTTGATTCTTGATTGTTTGTTATGTGGATTTGTAGTATTTGTGTTACTGTATGTTCAATAAAGGTGTATTTTACTAAATCTTGAGACATTGCCACTGTGGGTGTTTCTCAATGTCGAGTAAAGCTGCTCCAGAGCCACTATTTCAAGCATACTACGTCATCGAGTGCCGCCGAAGGACTGTTCCAATGTCCAGCATACTTGGAATTCTACCGAGCCCAGCGTACTTCGTAGCGAGAAATTTCGAGGCTGCACATGTGTAGACTCCGCGGTCTTAAAATCCCCACAATGCTTTGCGCACGGACCAATTTCCCAAAATCTGTGGTGGAAAATGTAAGGCGGGGCCTCTCATATGACGCACACCTGCACACTTGCTAGCGTGTTCCACTCTTCCTTTTCCGAATGCCAGGAAGGATTCTTGCCTAGCTTCTGAAGGAAGTGACTCGGAAGACATGTGCTACCAAGCAAGCGTCCTCGACATTGAGAAACACCCTGAATGTACTAGGCCTCAAGAGCCTTTCTTGTGCTGGCAGACACAGTGGGTGTTTCTCAATGACAAGGAAGGATGCTCCAGAGCCACTATTTCAAGGATGCTACGTCATCGAGTCCCGCCGAAGGACTGTTCCAATGTCCAGGCTCCTTGAAATTCTACCGAGCCCGGCATACTTCGTAGCGAGAAATTTCGAGGCTGCACATGTGTATCCTCCGCGGTCTTAAAATCCCCACAATGCTTTGCACACGGACCAATTTCCAAATCTTTGGCGGGAATAGCGCTCCATTTAAGGCGGGGCCTCGCATTTGACGCACCCCTGCACACCTGTTAGCCTGTTCCACCATTCTTCATTTTACGAGGCTAGGAAGGATTCTTGCCTCGCTTCTGAAGGAAGTGACTCGGAAGACATGTCCTACCAAGGAAGCGTCCTCGACATTGAGAAACACCCACAGAAACATATTGGCGTGGTGCACTTTGCACGCGCACACACAAAAAAGTTCCACGCGCTCCGCGCTCACATTTTGCTCGGCCCGCGTGCCTTAGCACCGCTGCTATGACTCCATCCTAGGGGAAACACTGAAGAGAAAATGTGAAGATGCATAAGGGGAGGAAGAACCCTCAGAGGAAGAGAGAAAATGTGAAGATGCATAAGGGGAGGCAGAACCCTCAGAGGAAGAGAGAAAATGTGAAGATGCATAAGGGGAGGAAGAACCCTCAGAGGAAGAGAGAAAATGTGAAGATGCATAAGGGGAGGAAGAACCCTCAGAGGAAGAGAGAAAATGTGAAGATGCATAAGGGGAGGCAGAACCCTCAGAGGAAGAGAGAAAATGTGAAGATGCATAAGGGGAGGAAGAACCCTCAGAGGAAGAGAGAAAATGTGAAGATGCATAAGGGGAGGCAGAACCCTCAGAGGAAGAGAGAAAATGAACAAAGGTACAAGATTCAGAAAGCATGAGAACTCACGATCAACGACCCGAGCAAATCCAGGCTGGCCTATTGATCCTCCTCGGGTTGAGATAGAATATAGACAGGCAGTTTGCACTTACCTCACTATTAAATGCTTACAATGAAGACAGGCACTCAGGCGGACGGGATGCTTTCATGCGTATCATTACATTTATTGGACCATTATAATGTTCGGCCCTGTAGATAAACACCCTGTGATTGACAGCACAAATATATTTTTCTAATCTTAAAATGTTGAATACCCAGCACTTGATAACATCCACCGACAGGATTCTGAGGTTTCTGAGTTTCTCTCACCGGTGTTGGAGCGCTGGATCAGGTTGGGCTTCCCTCCGACGCTGCTGTGTGTCGGCAGCTCGGGGGCGGGGGCCGCGGTGCTGGCGGGGGCGCTGGCGGTCTGGGCCGGGGGCTCCTTCACCCCCTCCATCCCCATGAGGACGGTGGAGAGCTCCTGCAGAGGCATGTTGCCCAGCTCCGAGGAGAAGGGACTGGGAGGGTTCTCCAGACACATCAGCCAGCTCGTGTTGCCTGGGACGACAGAGAGAGAGAGACAGGAGGAAAGTTTAAAATTGCTAAAAGTTCAATAGAAGGCAGATTCCAAATCTAACAGGGTGCTCTTAGATTAAAAAAAAAAACGTTAAAAAGAAATGTAAGAGTCTGTTTTATAACCTTGTGGATGTTTCAAGTTAACAAAACCAAAAACCAAGGACGGCCTTAACGGTACAAAGATGAAAGCACAAGGTTCACAAACAATGCATTGTATTCTTACATAAAGTTAATTTCAAGTCAACTGGTCTTTTGTTAATAATAATTGAAATAATAATAATAATGAAGAATAAAATCCCCCTTTGTGTGAAGTGCGGCTTGCATACCTGACGGCCTCCGTATGAAGATCTCTGCCCAGCCCTGAGTGAGCATGGGGATGAACTCAGCCAGGCTGGGGTTGTCTCTGAGAGGCGGGGGGGCAGAGGGGGCCGCAGAGGAGGAGGAGGAGGAGGGGGGGGGGCCCAGACCATCCAGGGTGGAGACAGAGGGGGGGGAGAGCGGAGCAGCTAGCTCGCCCTCAGAGGGGGACACCAGAGGACTGAGGCTCTGAGCAGGACCGGCACGGAGAGCATGGCCCCCTGAAGAGAGAGAGGAGGGTCACCATCATCATCATCATCATCTTCGTCATCATCATCAGCTCTTCTCCCTTTTTAAATTATTTTGAAATTGTTTGGACTTGGATTATTTTTAGATTTACATTGTTTTCTTTTTTTTTATTGTTTAGATTTAGTTATTTTCAGATTTTAATTATTTTATCTTTTTAAATCATAAATGTTGGTTATAAATGAGCGTCACTTATGGAATTATCACTCTAAATGTTCCGTTTACACTCTGACTAAAGCTTGACATTATTAAAATAAACGGGCAACTAAATCTATTTATGATTCCTCACGTAATCCAGTTCCACTGATATCATATCCATAGCTCACAAATACGTCAATAATGCATGGGAAATGAGAGATAAGAAGAAAAGGCACTTTCCATCCACTTAGAGTCAATATGGAATCATTGTAAATAATGCCACTCATTTTCTGTTACATGGCAGGTATCAGAGTGCGATGCAGTTTAAAAACAATGGCATAACGGAGGCAGGCGCAGTTTAAAGCATGTCTGCAGATCTGTGGAGGATAAAAGCTCCTATGATTGTTTCTAATTCGTCTGCTCTTCCAAAGAGGTTTCAAATTTTGATTTTAGAAAATAGCACTAACTGTAAATGGGTAATTTTGGCAGCAATATGCAAGAAAGCTTGTATAGTCATAGAAAATGACATTGGAATAGGAAATAGGAAATAAAGAGAGGAGGTGGTGCATTATGGGATGCTCCAAGTCCTGAAGCGCGTGTATTACCTGACATGGAGCGGACCCGTATGCGCGTGGCTCTGTTGTGCTGCTGACTCGACTGTGACTCCAGTTTGGCCGGAGCCTCTTTGGTGATTCGGGTGTGGAGGGATGGGTCTGACCTGCAGCACCAGGTGAGGAAATGCATTACAAGCCGCTAACAAGAGTGAAACTCTACTGACACGCTAACAGCTCTGTGAGGTTGTATTTAGGCCCAGCAAAGCTTCGAGCTAGATGCTAACGTCAGCATGCTAACACTCGGAAATGTAGATTTTAAGCAGATGTAATGTTTACTTATACACCATTTCATTAACTTAGTTTAGCCTGTGGCATTAGCTGGTTAGCGCTACACAAACAGTATGGCTGAGGCTGATGGGAGTCTCATTAGTTTTACAGGCAGTTGATCATAAACAAAAGTGTGGGAAAATTCAAATGTTGCCTTTTAAATAGCAATAGATGAAAAAGCAGGAAAGCACCTCAATCATTAGGATTTATCCTCAGGGGAACATGAATATCAGGTCCAAATTCCATATAAAAGAATTGCTTAATTTTTCCTGTGTGTGTTTGAAAGTTCTTCACCTGGTCATCTCCCCTCCTCCTCCCAGCCGCTCGGCCATGTCCAGGCCCAGCAGCGCCTGCGCTCTGACCCCTCCGCTGGTTGTTATGGTCACCAGCTTGTTGCCCACCAGCCAGGTCATACTGCGACCCCCCGTTAAAAGGAACTCTGCAATGGGAGACCTAAGAGGACAAAAATGATACATTTCATGACTGACATTTTTTTGAATTCTTTTTTACAACACACAACCATTTTGAAAAGCCATACACACATACGGATTTAAAAAAAAAAAATGCTGACCTTTTGGGCAGGGCGGAGAAGTTGGAAAAGACATATCGTGCCATCATGTCCAGACAGGTCTCAGTGAGCTCCAGGTGGACAGTCTTCAGACCCTCGTCCGCCGGAGTCACCGCGTTTTCATCAGCGGAGCCCAGAGAGCAGGTGGTGGTGGAGGTGTGCATCCTGCAGGAGACCCAGGGAAGGTTAGGAAACAGAAAGAAGAGCAGAGGAGGAAGAGGCAGGCGCTCAGGCTTCAGATATATATATATATATATATATCAGTGCACACAGAGAACATGCAGGACGTCACAAAAATGGCACAAACAAACATTTTTCACATGCGACACAATCATTTATATGCACACATGCATCCACGTGTGTATATAAGGAAACGACCCAACAGATAATTACATGTTCACACAAACACACACTGGGACATGGTTTAAGAGGACTGCTTACTGCAGTTAAGCTCTGTGTAGGAGGCAGAAGGGATATATGCAGCAACATGGTTGGATGGTAAGTAAGTCACAGGACTGCAGAGAAACCAGCAGGTTGTGTGTGAGTGAATGTGTTTTCATTATTATCGCCGCAGCAGCCAAGTCTTTATATAAGTGTTTACTGTGGCGTGAGCAGCAGCTCTTTGTATCCACAACAACCATTACTGCGGGCTCCACGGGCCAATCAGGTTAAAAGCACCTTTAGAGGTTTTAACATCAGTCTCAATCAGGGTTTAAGAGATGCTTCAGTTCAAATGAAAGCCACATTGGCCTGCTGCTCAGAAGAAGATGCTCTCAAAATGAACAATTCACGACTCTGAGCCCAACTGTGAAGTCTCTGTCTGTCTCTGTGGGGAGCGGACTGTTTCCATGCTCACAGACTCTCAAATAAAACCAAAATGTTAAACAAAGAAACAAATATAAAAGACAGGAAATAACTATGTATGTATAAGAGAACAGTGCAAGAGGAACATCTGTCCTTGGTGGATCTATAATGGTTAATCGTTTTAGCTCTCCTTGTTTTAGCCATGTAATCTGCAGTATAAATTAGGGTAGCAACATTTCTGCTAAACAATATGAATTATGGTTACGTTTCAATATGTTGTGATACTTTAAGGCAAGGCGATATATAACAAGTTTTCTATCTACATTTCTGGAGAACCTCATAGTATAAAGAGCACACTGCGATTAAACTAAAATCTAAATAATTTGTGTTCTGCATTTTCCAAATTTCTTTTTTTTATTCAACATCTATTTCTTGTGCACTGAGCCACTTTATGCAATCATCTTCTACATTATTTAAAATCCATTCAGTATCACAGCTCATAATATCAATATTCCTAAGTGTATCATTATTTTCTAAAACCACTACTTTAAAGAATACACTACATATTCAATAAAATGGTTTATAAATGGAAATATATGCACACCGTAAAACACTGACCTAATCTGAGAGATTTAAGGATACAATGTCTGTTTTTTTAATACAGCTGCAGATTAATTAGTTCAAAAAATAAAATCTCTCCCTTGGACCAACTCCCAGTGTGTGAATAAACAACTTTTCCACAGATTTTGTACTTACCTTTCTGCATCTGTCATGATTCATTTTCCACTTCAATTTCTAGTACACACATTCTCCAAACAACATGACCATGAGATGCTCACGACTGAAACAGAGTGCTGTGTTCACGGCTTTGTAATATTTCATTCATCTTTTTTTCACCCAATTCAAACTAAAGCTGAGTATAATGGCTTTTATGAGAGTTTAATGCTTTGCTTTTTGACTGCAGACACAGTCAAACTCTCAGTATGGCTGCAAGTAATAAGAATTACAAAACAAAAAGATAATAATTTTCGATACGAGAGATTTATGAAAATCTGTAAAAAAAGAAAAACGTGAAAAAACATGGTCATGTTGCCTGAAGTATGCGCAGGAAAAAAGGGTTTCATCTAACTCAGGTGTTACAAGTCAAGACACCAACGTTGAGAAAAAGCAGATTTGCAGCTGTTGAGCAGTTGAAGCGGGTTAAATAGATCCACACTGCAGTTGTTTAGTTTGATAAAGTGCCATGTGTCACTGAAATTAAATTACATAGAGCCCCATCAGACATTAAAGTACTGGGCCTTTGCTGCCATCTGTCTGGCAGGAGGGGAAGGACATGTTTAATAAAGTGGCACTGCAGCCACGTCTGACAACTGCAGTGTTAGATCACACATCTGTCAGTCAGCCAAGAAGAGGTCAGCATTAAAGGGGTGAAGCTAAGTCAGGCGGAGGTGTGTGAGGTGATTTCAGTGTGTAATCATTCACAATGTCAGAGTTAGTCTAGAAATGCCACACTGGAAGATTGCCATGGTTTAAGCAGCACAGTGTATGTTTGTCAGTCTAGCAAAACAAAAATATGTCAGGCAAGCAAACAGAGCTGTTGTGATGCTGTTGTCTCGGTCGCTGGGCGAGCAAGCAGAAGTGCCCCCCCCGCCAGAGCAAAAGGGAAGCGGAGTTATAGGTGGATGTCAATCATAATAAGATCCCATCAGTTTGAAATCACATGCTTTGCAGCAGTCCCTCCTGCCATTCATTAGTTGTTAGGCCAATCAAAACCAGTTAGCAAAACACCCAGCAAAACAAAAAGTCAAATTCAAATTGACTGAAAATCAAAGCTAAATCTGTGTTAGAAGAAAACAGAAAACCATCAAATGTTTTTCCGACATCTTCTGCAAACACTGCATGCAAAACCAAATCATAAGCCAAAAATGTAAAACAAACAGCATGTGTACGATCGCAGCCCAAACAAAAAGTCGACACACAAACCTTCCTCCAGCATGCACCACCCGCTCCAGGTGTCCCTGGCAACCAACCACCCAACGCCCCCCCACAGACCCACATGACAATGACCCTACACCCCCCTCAATCATCCCATGGAGGAAGCAACAAGTGTTTGGGTGGCTGTTGTGTTATTCTGGGTTAGGTTACCCAGAAGGCTCTTCTCTAACCTGCGAACCGCGTGTTCCGAGACACTGATGCTGCGGGAGCGGAAAGCGTCCATGGCCGAAAGGTCCCTCAGCTCTTTAACTGGAGAGCTGCTGCTATTGGCTACCGCCGCCGCTGCCTTCGCCACTTTCGCCGCCCGCATACTGAGCGGTGAGGATTACCCATGAAGCACGGCGAGGGGGAACGGACCCGGTGATATGGTGGTAGTGGGCAGTAAGGGGGTGTGTCATCGTGAGGGTGGTTTGGGAGTGTTCGGGGGGGGGGGGGGGGGGGGGGGGGGGTTACGGTGCATTGAGGTGTATCAGGTAACAGGATTTGACACCAGAGCAAAGGGCACACGACACGCAGGGGACACAATGTGGGGCCACAAAGGTCAAAGGTCACATGACACGGGAGGGACCAGGAGCAATGAAGGAGGGATCCAGGGTGACACGACCACCCCCCCCAATACCACAACGCAGAACCCAACCGCAGGAGGCAGGGGAGGGGGGGGGGGTCAAATGAAGAGTTGAAAGAAAACAAAACAAGGTGAAAATTAACAGCAGTGAACACAATGAATCAGATCACAGGAGAGCGGAGTTAGAAAAAGAAGAGTAAAATAAAAAAACATCAACTTAAAAAGGAAGCAGAGGGTAAACAGCTTCTGCTACTCGGAAAAGAAAATACACACAGAAAGTTTTCAGGAGAGCAACAAAATAAACATTATTTCACAGAGCAGGTACATAATGAAGCCAAGGACTAGTACAGGAGAAGAAGAGCTGTAGGGATGGACTCAGCACAGGCCTGACGTTACAACTGAAGAAACACATGACACCCAACGGAAAATGAAATGCCGGGTTAAACCTGAGGGTTGGAGCACAGCATGCCTGGAGTAAACACTAATTAATTAACATAACGGTACTTTGATAGATGTATCAAGGCTTTTGGAAAACATGTAAGCTTTCCAATATATAAAGGATTTGTCAGAAGAAGGATATTTATTAAATATGAAATCTGACATGCAGCCCTCCAACCCAACAGCAGGCAATAAGAAGCACAAGGAAGGATAACTGGATGAATGATAACAAATGTGGAAATGAAATGGAAGATCAGTAGAAACTGATGTAAGCAGAGACACTATGTCATTATGAAAAGCTGGTACGGGAAGGTTGCTTGATTGGAATGACAGCAAGCGTGTTTTTACGTATTTTTATTTATTTTTTATAAACCTATAGGTGTGGGCCAACCAACAACGAGGGGCTAGGGCTAAAAAGATGTTTGCAAAACATGTGTAATTGCACGACAGAGGAGGAGAGGGTATTCATTAAAAAGCTACAATTAATCAATGGGCATTAAAGCAAAAAATGAGGAAGAAAGGGAAAGCAGAGTTATAGATTTTTTTAGGGGAGTATAGTGTGGTCTCGAACTATATTGAGATATTTAGAGATTGTGCACTGTTGAAATATTGGTTAAAGCGGGACACTCCTGTTCATTCAGAGCCTTTTGGTCATAGGTCATTTTTACAAAAAAATCTCTGTCCACACTGAAAATGTCGCCTACATCCTCCTTCCATTTTTCGGCAGAACTCTGCATTACGGCCATTACAACTAATACTTATTTTCAGTCCCCTCCCTCATACTGCGATCACCTGTGACTGTGTTTGTCATGATTTACTTTGGATGTTTTTAGCGCAAGTTATTGGGGCAATGAAGACACGGACAAACCGACAAACACTCACGCTATGTACAGATTAGCATGGCGCCTTGCTGAGAAAAGCTTCCTTACACCTCTGTGTGAAAGTGTGTTTTTCTCTTTGTGAACAGATAAATGTAGTGTGGATGTTGAGTTGTAACAGCAGGGGAAAGAAAAACAGATAGTTCTTCCCCCCCACGCTACCGCTCTGTATCATCCTTATATAATACAGGTGGTGGACAAAGTAATACAAAGATCTGGACAATATAATGCAATCCAATACTACAAAGCACACACTAATACTACAGAGTTAAATACTATAACAGTGAAGAATCACAACCAATAAAAATGTCCCTTTAACTGAAGGGCTTTATCATTGGATTACATTGAATTATACAGGTGTTCGTGTTATTTTGTCCATCCCCTGTATGTTATAATATGAGTGATTTTTCAACAAACTAATTGTGGAAGAAAAACAAAAAACACATTTCAAAATGTCAAAAGCATAAACAAATGAACTTAAAACACCATGGCAACCTGAGCAGAGTCACTGCAGCCGTCACGACACAGTACCAGTCATGCTGAGTCCCCTGTTACCTTGGCAACCCCAACAATGGCCACATGGACCATGTGTGCTGGTTTCTATGTGAGCACTCGCAGCAGTGTGTGTATGTGTACGTATGCTTTACCTCTTGGGCCGCTCGTTGAGGCTGGTGCTTCGGGCACGAAACGCACTCTGCTCGTGACCGTCATCGAACGGCAGCAGGGCGTTGGAGCGCAGACCCTGGAGACACAGACAAAGGTGTAAATGTAAAGATAGAAAGATGCTAAACTAATGCAGCTTAAATAAGGGTCTGTTCAAAAGTTTGGGCCAAATAGTTGTGATTTTATGGGAGGTTACTGTATGTGCCAAGGCGGAGGGGCATTTTGGAGTCCCTGCTGCTTTTATCCTAAGCTAACTGCCTGCTAACAGTAGCTCCAAACACAACACACAGAATATAAACATTGTGATATAACCCTAGAAGAAAACAAATAAGCATATTTCCAGAAATATTGAACCATTCCTTTGATGTACAATCTCATTATGTCGACTAAAGTTTTAAAAAATTAGGAACTGAAGAATACGGGAAGTCCTTCCTTTACAGGATTAGGTATGAGAGTTAGAAAGTAAAATGTTTTTTTCAAGCGTGAAATGATTTAATTTTCTGAATGCTTGTGCACAAGTAAGAGCACTTTATTGACATCAATTTGTATGTGTTTTTTTGTGTCTTTATATAAACAAATATGCACATAAGTCAATAAAGTTAGGAAGATGAGTAAGCACACACCTTTGTGATGTACTGAACAAAGTCTTTGCGGAAGGGGAGTCTGCAGCGTATGAACCACATGGCGATCACATGGTGGGCCAGGGATACGATGTACTGGTTGAACCTGAGGAGAGTGGAAGCAACCAACTGGTCAGAGTGTGTCTGTGTCGCTTAAGAACAAGTGTGTGTTTGTGTGTGTGTGTGTGAGCACTTACTTGGAAGGGTTAGTGTAGGGTAGAGAGATGGCAAACACGCTGACATACTGCTCAGCTACAAAGTTGGCGTACAGATGTGGGAGGCGCACCAGAGCTGTGAAACGGAACAAAGAAATAACTCTTTATCTACAGAAAACTTTGATGTGACTAACTGGCCTTGAACATTCAACAATTGCTAGAGAAACGTATGACAAAAGAAGTTGTGAGAAAAAAGCTTTTGGTGCTCACTGGAGAGGAACTCGAGCATAGGTGATGCCATGGCAACAGTGGCAGAGATGTGGGTGAGCTTGACGATAAGAGCGGGGAGGAGCTTGATCATGATGTCAGGCATCTCCACCGTGCACATTGTAAGCGCCACCACACACTGCTTGGCACAGCGGTAGATGAGGCCGGTCTCGAGGCACTGAACCAGTTCTCTCTGTAGGGGGGAAAGGAAATGAATAACAGTATGGAAATATCTGCCTGTGTGTGCAGCGGGGCTGGTAAATGGGACGCTGTTGCCTAGATGTGGATTTTCTGGCCGTCATTAAACCCAACACACAAGCTTCAGAACATGCTAGAAACCTGTTGAGATGTCTTGATTATTCTCTACAGCATATCATTTGTACCTGTCTTGCCTGCTCCAGGTAGTTATGGTAGGAGGTGATGGCTGTGAGAACAGGAACCACCGCCAGCTGAACGTCAGTGCGAGAAAACCCGTCTGGGGTCTTCTTCAAACGCTCCGAGATCAGCCGATCTGTCACCTACCAGAACACAGACGCAAGTTAATTCATATGTTTACACTTTACAGACTTGTTTTACATGTCTCTTTTTTTTTGCTCTACCATGCAGCAGAGTGTGGAGCACAGCTGGTCCAAGCTGCATGGGGATGTGAGCAGCAGCACTTTGTACTGCAGCGTCCACGGCAGCTTGTCCAGAACCAGCTTCAGCACCTTCCAATCGGTCTCCTGCAACAGAAACAGAAACCATGTCTTATTTCTCATAAAGGACAGCTTTGAAAACAATGTAACCATCAGTTATGAGTGAGTCTATGCTCTTGGCAAAGTCCTTTGTTACAAAGAAGAATAAACACTATAGCGATACCCAGCTGCAAACTCTCCAAGAAATAGAGGGTTCTAGAAATGAGTCCCTAATCCAGGAATTAGTTGAATTTTTGCAATTCAGGTTTAACGTTTACTTACTTTACAGCCGTAAATACCCCCTCGGGAATCTTGAAGTATTTAGCTGTCTTTAAAAAGGCCGTTGTGAACACGATGCTACATGAGAGTACATAGGTTATCGGGGACCTTAAAGGTGATCACACCAAACAGCAGTCTGCATTCAGTTTATGAAGCCATGCAACCGTTTTGTAGTTGATTTACAGCCTAATGTTAGCTTTTTACTTCTGGCTATTGCATCTATACTTCAAAGAACATAGAAGTGGTGTTCATTTGCAAAGATTATCATTCTGAACAAGAATTATAGACACTTTAGACTCCAAAAGATTGTTTGTATGTTTAAGAAAAACCAGTGCGTGCTAGCTTCTTAACTACAACAATACATCATCCCTGCACCAAGACTGCATTGGATGAGTTTGCTACAATAATTCTCTGTGTACCATCTTCAGGCCCTGCAGGAGGACATTGAAGGCTGGTGCGTAGGGCAGGTAGGCCGAGCGGATGGAGGCTGTTGAAGGAGCAGTGAGGGGGGCAGGGCTGCCAGCAGGAGGAGATGTTGAACCTGCAGGCTTCTTCTCACTGACACGCTTCTCTGGCTCCCTGAAACCACCATTTAAAATCCTGTCAATACAGGATTTAGTTGACTGGATTATTATGAGAAAAACAGATGCAGATGATATGAGCCGTGTGCGTCCTCACCCTGTGTCACAGTAGCAGTAAGGGCTAAACCTCAGGACCCCGTCTTTGTTGGGGACACCAAGGCGGTGAAGAGAGTCCACTCGCATCATCAGGAAGAAGTCAAACACCTGGAGGAGAGAAGGAAGTTAAAATGATAAGTCAACATGCATGTTTGTTTCAAAGGGAGTAAAAGACACAAGATGAACCCCCTTACCTGCAGTCTGATGCTGCAAGCGATAGCTGAGCAGTATTTGTTCTTGTAGTGGAGCTGCAGGTGGCTGATTAGCAGCTCATACACACGACTGGCGTGACCGGCTGGTAGGCTGTAGAGCTTGCTCTGCCAGGAGAGAACAACATGGTTATTTACCAGATTCACAAAATTGAATTATTTTTTTCAACCACAACACAGGAGAAAATATTTTGGGCAAAAAAAAAATGTATCACTTAAAGGTGGGGTAGGTAAGTTTGAAAAACCGGCTCGAGATACACTTTTTGTTATATTCCATGGAATGCTCTTAACATCCCGATAGCAATGAATATCTTAAGTGCTTTGACAAAAAATCCATAAAAAAATGTCTTCTGTGGAAGCCGTAGTACTGTAAAAAGTACGACCAATCATTTTAGCCGGCCCGGCTGAAATAACTGGATGGCCTACCTGCCTGTCAGCCTTCCATCTGTGCACAAACTTATCTCGTGCCCTCATTGGTCATGTGCGCGTTCGTGTGTGTTGGAGGAGGGGCTCTATAAGGAAGTGGCAGATTTTCTCCGGTTGTGTATTTTCAAAATTCTAGCGATCTCGAGCTGGTTTCTCAAACTTACCTACCCCACCTTTAAGGTTAAAAAGTATAACTTGAAAAACTTGATACTAATCAATAGTAAAGATATTTATTATGAGTTTTGTTTACTATCTACAAAGAATTAATAACATCAGATTTTTATCAGGCAGGCTCCATTCATATTTGTAAACATGGCTCAAATCTGAAACTACATGTTTTTGTCATTTCCAGACAATTTAAGAGGTTTGTTAACAAAACAAACCGTTGCCTTTCTAAAATAACTTGAACCCCATGTTTTGTGAATGCAGCCCTTATATGTGTACCTGCAGGATTTCCAGCAGGCCCAGTATAGCCGTCCTAACGTCCTCCATAGGAGACTCTCCTGTGGGGTCTCTCTCAGTGACCTCCAGGGGCCCTGAACTCACCAGAGAGCGGCTGGCCACCTGCACAGAGAGAAATCACTGAAAAGACCTCATCGTGGCTGGAAGGAACTGAATTACCATAGCATTAAAAGTGAGACAGCACGAGTGTGTGTGCGTTTGAGAGAGTGAGTAAGTGAGTGAGTGAGTGTGTGGTGTGTGGTGTGTTGGGTGTTGGGTGTTGGGTGGTGTGTGGTGTGTGGGGTGTGGTGTGTTGGGTGTTGGGTGTGGTGTGTTGGGTGTTGGGTGTTGGGTGTTGGGTGTGGGTGTGGTGTGTGGTGTGTGGTGTGTGGTGTGTGGGTGTGGTGTGTGGGGTGTTGGGTGTTGGGTGTTGGGTGTTGGGTGTGGTGTGTTGGGTGTGGTGTGTGGTGTGTTGGTGTTGGGTGTTGGGTGTGTTGGGTGTTGGGTGTTGGGTGTTGGGTGTTGGGTGTTGGTGTGTTGGGTGTTGGGTGTTGGGTGTTGGGTGTTGGGTGTTGGGTGTTGGGTGTGGGTGTTGGGTGTGGTGTGTTGGGTGTGGTGTGTTGGGTGTGGTGTGTTGGGTGTGGTGTGTTGGGTGTGGTGTGTTGTGGGTGTGTGTGTGTGTGTGTGTGTGTGTTGTTGTGTGTTGTGTGTTGGGTGTGGTGTTGGGTGTGGGGTGTTGGGTGTTGGGTGTGGGTGTTGGGTGTGGGGTGTTGGGTGTGGGGTGTTGGGTGTTGGGTGTTGGGTGTTGGGTGTTGGGTGTTGGGTGTTGGGTGTTGGGTGTTGGGTGTTGTGTACCTTCTCAATGATGTCCAGCAGGCTATTGAAGTGGTGTGTGTTGCAGCCCTCTGCCAGGTCCACCAGCAGCTGGGTGGCCTGTTTTCGAACAGCAAGGTCACGGTCTTCAGCTATCCCACTGAGCTGGGGGATCACCACCATCTCAATCAACTCGTCCTGGAACAAGGCAATAAAGTAAGAGAGTGAGAGACTACACTACACTGGCTCCCCGTGGAACTGAGGATTGAATTCAAGGTCTCCGTCCTCACCCACCAGTGTGTCCATGGAACTGCCCCTCCCTACCTCAAGGAACTCCTCACTCCACCGGGCCTTCTGCTCGGCTGCTCCCAGTCTGTGGAGTGCTCTCCCCGACCACATGAGAGCACCACAGACCGTGGAGGCTTTTAAAAAAGGTCTCAAAACCCATCTGTTCAAAAGAGCCTTTGCCTAGACCTTTTTACCACCCTTTTATTTTATTTTATTTTATTTTATTTTTATTGTTTTTTTTTATTGCTTTTTATTAAATTCTACCGTGTTGTGTAATGTTTATTTATACTGTTCATGCTCACTGCTTGTAGCACTTCGGGATTTGAAATCAAATATGAAGTGCTTTATAAATGGAACCCATTATTATTATTATTAGACACATTGAGAGATATTGTTGAATATTCACACATGAGTAAACAGCAAAACAGACATACAGTAAGAATTAAATCAAATGTGTGTGTGCAGGTTCGTGTGTGTGTGTGCAGACCTCGTAAAGCTGTCGGTTGGTACTGAGAACGAAGGACAGGATATGAAGTACTTTGATCCTTATCACGCTGCGAGTCTCGTTTCTTTCAGGGAGACAGAAACATGACAGAGAGGGACAGAAACTAAATATTGTTCAGCAGAGATTAGATGAGAAAGGGATCAAGGTGGTGATAGCAGAGAGGGATACAATTGTTTATAGTTGTCATTAAACACACTGCATTATTTGGCTGTTATAGTACGACATCAATACAATATTAAAAAGACCAGAGCATTTTGATATAGACTAAGAGGTAAACATTGAAATACAATTAGAATAGGAAGCAATAAGAGATAAAAAACTATTCCATATAGCAAAATCTTGCCTCCAAGTCAATAATATCATCACCATCATCCCCCTTTGTGTCTTACCTGAAGAATTTCTCCATGAGGCGGTGAAGGCTCTGAATCCAGCCGTCCTTGGCTGGTTGAATAGACTGGGCTCTGTACGAGATGAGGGTCAGCACTGATGCATCCTGTCACACACAATATTAAGATTAGAAAGGTATCAGCAGTGTGTTAGATCAGGGGTTCTCAACTGGTCAGGCCTCGGGACCCACTTTTTCCTTAGTTAATAGATCGCGACCCGAAATTTTGAACCACTCAAATCTATTCAACAAAAAATCGTGCTGTAGTATATATACGCTTTTCATCATACAATATTAATTAAAGTGAAGTACAGTGCATATATCCCTTATATCCCTTCACAGAACTAAAGTATGCTTTTAAAAAAGGTTTAATGAGATGATGGAATCAAAGCTGAACTGTATAACATACAAAGGCACACATGCTGAAAACCCAACCGCAGAAGGGGGGTCTGGGGGGATTCTTCCCCAGGAGATTTTTAGAAATACTAACATATAAACTACACATTCTACACTCTGAGAAGAAAATAAATACATCTATTACTACCCGACATATTAATAATATTTTATGCCATTGTTTGTTTTTCACTTTGTTCTGAAGCTGAACTTGCTGCTCCACACAGAGAGAAGAGTAAAGAGGAGATAGTCTGTGTGACTTACTTTAAATTGTGGGTAAGGGTAGATAGCCCCCATTGTTCTGTGACCTGTCAATCATCAAACCGGGGGTCATATTTCATTATGAGTTCATTTTTATCTGAAGTTGTACCCATGGATGTATAAAGAATAGTTCTACCGCAAAGTTATTCTCCGTGGGGACTTCCGGCAACAATCTTGATTCTGATTGGCCAGAAGACTCGAAAAAACATCAGCAAAGATGTTTTATTGAGAAGATGATCACTACGTGACTTCCAGTCCAACGCCTACAGCGTTGGAAAATCGGGCCTTCAAAATAAAAATTTGACTTTTTTCCCAAAAAGAAAAAAAGTTATTTCTTTTTTTTTTCAATCTTTTTTTCTTCACTCACACATCTGCGACCCACTCGAATCGGGTCCGCGACCCACTTTTGGGTCGTGACCCACCAGTTGAGAACCACTGTGTTAGATGACAAAAACACAATATGACACAGAGGGATGGAAACTCAAAAGCACTAACAGGTCTCTTGTCGGCACATTTCTCCACCAGACTGAAGAACTTCTCTGTGGAGCCGTGGTAACCGTTCTGCTCGTACAGCTCCTCCACTGTGGTCAGCAGCTCGTACACAATGGCCTTCAACTCCGCACTGCCTATTGTCTGTGAAGACACATGAGATGGGCCAGTTGGTGAACAAATAACTGGTATTTTATTCTGTGTGTGTGTGTGTACATGTGTGGTTTGTGTGTGTACGTGTGTGTACGTGTGTGTACCTGGATCTGCTGCAGCAGCCGCTCTATGATGCCCAGCAGGATGTCCCATGTGACCACCTGCAGCTCTTTGCCGTACTTCTTGATCAGTCTGGTGATGGAGAGGACGATTTCATAGGACACCACCTCATTGGCACTCGACATGGCCTGAGTGACAGATAAACAGAAACAGTTATGACAACTGATCTATCACATTATCAGGAATATACTTGTTTTTTGTTTTACTTCTATTTGAAGAATCCCTAGAACTAGCTACATCTGATAAAGTCACACTAGGTACTACTACTTTCAAAAATGTCTATAGTATGACAAACTAAAAACACATAGGAAGATCCAGCATATGCAAAAATGGTGTATTTGGCATTGAAGCATAAATATAAATATACATATTTCTTGGCAAAAAGTGATAGATGTTTGGCAAGAAAAGAGATTTGGAAATTTGGCATTTTTCATTTTTTATTTACAGTGTTAGAAGAGACATAAGTAGTTAAATAATCTGTAATTCTGTCCACAGAACATTCATCTGCAACAATTTTGTTTGTTTCATATTTTAAGAAAAAAAAGACCAAACATGTATTCACTTTGAGTTCAGGAAAATCTTGAATTCTCAGTTTTGTGTAATCATTTGTAGACCAAATGATTACACAAATATTATTCAATTATTAAGAGATTAAAACCATAGGGCGCCCTAGATCATATCTTGTAGAACAAAAACAAAAATGTTTTCCCTGACATTTTTGCCACGTACAGTATGCATTATTCTTGTTTTCATGTAATTTAAGCAATAAGATCAGCACATGCCTAATGGGGCAGATAGCATGCACTGTACTGTATGAGTGTTACCTTGTAGAAAGATGGCAGAACGAGTGTAGGTGTGTTTTTCAGGGCGGGGAGTCTGTGTGCGCCCCACAGTGCCATCCCAACAAAGAACACGGCTCCTCTCAACAACGGGGCGTCCTCCATGTACACTCTGAGGGAGGGTGCAGATAGTTAAAAAAACGCACAAAAAGCAGGAAAATAACATTCCCATAATGCACCATAAGTTCAGAAATACACTCAGACTGCCTAATACCTCTCCTCCATTATCCGGCACATGGTGTAGATTGCACTGTGGCCGAGGTGAGTCCCCAACACCTTCCTCATCAACTGCAGGTGCACAATCACAGGCCGTTATGAATAATGCGCATTGCATCAGACAAAGGAGAAAGTGTGTGTATACATGTGTGTGCGTTTGCTCTCTCACCTTCCAGCAGGATTCACAGAACTCCTTGACGTTGACAGTGCGACACAGTGTGATGATGAAGACAGTGAGAGAGTCTGAGGGCAGGCAGTTGTAACACACCACTGCATCCAATACTTGTAGTGCCACCTAGACACAGCATACACAGACCGCACACATACAAACACACACAAATAAAACAAAACAAACTGTAAACAACTCTGAGCCTCATTAATTTATGAGTATGGTCGCGCTAGATTGTGCTGTTAATACGTTTTGATTGTGTTTCTTGTTTGTTTACAAAATAAATAACATAGAGAGCACAGTAAATAACAAACACCTTACACCAGACTGCCAATTGGATGATTTGGTACTTCCATGTTCCATTTATTATATGTAGTTGTCAAATGAAAGTCCTGCTTTTACATACAAACCACTAAATGTTAAATGTTCAGGAATACCTCCTCAGCATGAATCAGCACTATCTGTTGTCTATCATTGATTAAAGACATGCATGGTAACACACCTCTCAGAGATTTCACATCAAAACCTTTAGATGACTGGAGATGTAACTGTGTTACTGCAGTTCAACAACACAGTCCCACAAACAAGCACTCTACCATTATTAGGGAATCAGAAACGAACTTGATTAAGATTTCTATCTTGCGTGCCTCACACAAACAACGTTTTCGTGGTGATGAGTAAAGCCAACTGCGACCACACAATTTAAGTAGAATTACATTTTTGATCATTCATCGTTTATTCCATGATTAAATGAGTATGTCTCCTAATGCTAAAAATAATGGATATGAACCCTTTTTTTACATCTACCTACCTGATTTGCTGTTTATAATTTGGACCAGCCATTGTTCATATTTGGGGATATTCTCTTTGCTGTAAGATTCTAACAAGCCGTTGTAACAAAGAATGAATTTGAACAAACACCCACCTCAATATCTGTTGAAGATGTAGTTCTATTGCACAGGAGGCAGATTTTCCTACACAGCACAAGCAAACAAATGCATGTTAATACATTATTTTTTATTGAAAACAGAAATGTGTTTATGTGTCTGGATCTCGGACTTACTGGACCATGACGGAGACGTTTTGGTCCAGGTAGCAGCTGTTGAACTTCACCAGATTTACAAGAACATGGAGAAAATCGGAGGTAAGACCTATGTCCATCCACAGGAGGACAAAGCGTGCTGGAGACAGGAGAGAACAGAGCGAGAGCAGGTGAATAAGGTGTGTAACAGCCCAGTCATGCCTCAACAAATAATAATTGCAAACATGACTACAAAGATGATTCAAATGAGTTAAAAGTATATATTTGATACACTGGAATCTAGATATTTAATCCAGAATCATCATACTAACAATTCAATTCAGAACAAAGAGGATCATGCTGGTGAACCAGACAATAATGAGTGTAGGGCTTTACTCAGGATGAAAAGCACACTGTCTGCCTGTGCTTATAAAGGCAGAGTGGTAAATGATGGGATGAATGCAGAGTGTGTACAAGATTATAGAGTTATTTTATATCTGAAAACGTTACTCAACCAATTGCAATAATGTAAACAAAAAAAAGCAACCTTATCAATTCTCAGTGACTTCAATAACAGCAAGTTGAAGTTATAAACTAAAATGAAAATGTTGCCTGCTCCATTTATTAAAATAAGTAGAGTTATTCTCTCGAAACTTAATAATACAAAAAAGGAATCTGACTGTCCATCAGTAGCAAAGTTATTTGCGGGAAAAAAACTTCAATTTTGCAAAGTCTAAGAATCTCCCCCCTTACATGAACACATTTTCATCCCACTTCGTCCCTCGTTTTCCCCCCATTGAAGTGCTTTAAAAAATGTCCAGGGAGTTTTACCTATATCTTCTTCCAGATAAGTGATGTCTTTCCCGTTCTCGGTTAAGGCCTTGAAGACTTCCAGCCTATCAGAGAGGTCCTCGTTGGATGGTTGGTAGTCTCTGATCACGTTGAAAAAGAATGCTCTCAGAGGGCCGAGCCGCTCGCCCTTCACATTTACAGGGAACCGATCATTAGGAAAAGTCAGGCACTAGATTCACATTTCATATTTGTGTGTGTTTATCCTGTCTATGTACCTGTCCCTGTATAATGGCCCTCAGCAGCTGCAGGACCGCATGTCTGGCCTCCAGTGGCTGCTCTGGAGTCAGCATGTCCTCCACGGCTTTCCATACAGCCTCCACAGCATGCTTAAAAAAAACACATGAAAACACAGAGTTACACACAGAAGATGACATGTTGTGTTGTATCCAAAAATGTCAAACCAGGAGCAGACTCACATCCTCAAATTTCTTTGTTTTGGCGAGCTCACAGACATGGTTCATCATGCGGACGCGGGTGCTCAGACCGCAGTCTGGTTGGAGCTCCTGAAATACATCACAGGAGGAAAGGAATGAGGAAAGGTATGATGCAAAACATGTATACAAAAAACAAAGAGCATGCTGCGTTTAATTGTGTATGAACAGATCTGCACAGTCTTCTGGTCTCTCCTGCACACCTTGATGATGTCCGTCGTGATGATGAACTCTGACGGTCGGGCGTCACTCTGTTTGCTGAGCGGCCGCGGGGTTCCCAGCCCAAAGATCCCCTTCACCTTGTCCTTGAGACTCTCTTTGCTCGGTTGTTTATTCATGGCCCAACCTGAAGGGGCGGTCAACCGCACAGGCTGGGACTGAGAGCTGCCTGGAGAAAGAGCAGCAAACATTTAGATTTGTATCAATGTGGATTATTACAGTGCAAAACCCAATACCCAAAGACCAGATAAAGAGCCACACTTCCTCTGAATTGACTTGATGTAGCTTTGCATAACAGCAATAAGATAGATGGTCACATTCAAAGCCAAAACCCATTGCAATTATTAAATCCTTTAAGATGCTACCACTACATCACAATAAAATATGACGTGTAACTAGATTCAAACATCAGCAAGGAACATGACAATGAGTGAGCATTATGAAGTTAATCTAGTGTTAACCTTTTTCTCTCCTTCTAAGCCAGTCTGAAGTTTTATAGATTTAGCCGAGAGTTTAGCTGAGGTCATCAGACACCCAGATCTGGACACATTCTCTCATGATCTATCCAACATGCAGATGCCAAACTAAACAATGGACACATTCATTCAATATTTGGCGTTTGGGGTGTGAAGTAGCCTCTCTGATGTTCTCCAAGGAAAGGTTAATGCATCAGGTGTATTGGTTTTATTTGTAATGTTGGCAGAGACCATTTTCAGATGGGCTGATACACTGTGGGAAAAAATGCATATTCAGAGTTTCTCTCAGTGTATTTATTACAGTTACTTGGACGGTTGTTTGTGTGTTTCCTTATGTTGGTTTATATAAGAGGCTGAAGCACAAAGCATGTTCTATTGAGGAAAAGGATCAAAGACACCCTGTACCTCTGTGTGAATGTGTTGCCCTGGGGTGTGCATGTATAGGCAATATACATTAAGCATTCTCATTTAAGGGTTGCACAATATTATACTAAAACCAGTGTTTGAACTGAAGTGAAGTAACAATGAATGTAAGTGTATGCTGGTGATTAAAAGGTGTTACATCAGATTATATTACTTTCAGTAAAAATCCTACATGAGGAAAATAACGTTTGATCTATTGCTGATTCCCTTCTTAATTTTGATTTCTTTAAAGAACATTTTATAAAAGTTGACAATAATCAGGGTTGAATACTAAAAGATTTACATGATGTAATGCATTTTGAACAGGGTAACTAGCTAAGTGGTCTAAAGTAACCTTTCCAACAATGACTGTGGTGGCAACAACAAACTTTTTACATTTAAGTTGCATGGCTGAATCTAGATACCACTGGAGGTATGGTAGTAGTAGTAGTTTTTGTATGTAACTATGGTGGGAGCAGAGGCTTCTGTTACGCAGCAGTGAAGTTTGGAGCCTGTAAATGTGTAAACCAGGGGGGCAGGTTTGGAGAATATCTGCTGTCATGTGGACTTGACAGAGACAGAGGGGAGGGGAGGTGAGCAGACAGACAACCACTGTTCTGTTTCACTTCAACAACAACAACAACAACCACATCAGTGAAAAATAACCTCCATCCTGAACAAATAATATATTTAACCACTTAGCGAAAACATGGTATAATCAGGAGAAATGCACAATGGCGCTACTGAACCGTTAGCTCCGCTTTTACATTCCCTGTCATGAGCTAGCATTCCTGTGAGGCATTCAAGGTCTGGTTGCTTAGAAAACATCTCCTCCTCCCCCTCCTCTCACCTTAATGCAGAGGAGTCTCTCTCGGCTTCATAAGGCCGCAGCTTCGTCCATATACAGCCAACAGAGCCGTCTGTGTCTCTGCATTGATAAAACTCTGCAATTGCTGCTGGAAGCTTGCTCTCGTCCAGGCTCAGTCCTCCTCCACTTCCCAACCGGATGACACACTAACGCTGTGACAGGGGCACTTCCTACAAAAACACGTTAGTTACTCTCGCTGCTGGGAAATGTAGTTCCAAGCAAGCTAAACACAAACTATGCTAAAGCTGTTTTGTTAGCCTTGTTTTGAGTTTTGTATAATTTGCAAACTACCGGACATTCACAAAATAGCAGAACGCAGCTCTATTTACCCAGTGGCTGCATAAGAAAGATGTTAAATAGCTGCCAGTGACGAGACACATGTTTCTTAAACTGAAACGGTTAACGAGTAGCTAGCTAAACATGCTAACGATGCTGAAGTTGGTTCCTCATTGGAGCCAGAAGCTGCACTGTCGCAAGGCTGCCTGCCAGTGGAGCTACATAACAGGTTTAAATTAAGTAAAAAGACTTAAAAAGGAATTTCTTTGAAAAATAAACCTCATGAATACAATGTATTGGAGAGAAACACACATTTAGATGCTAATAAACAGATATAAAAAGAAACCCTATTTTATTTACCTTTAACTACCTGATTGATTGGTAGGACTGATGGCTTAATCAATGACATGTCATGTCATACTCCTGATCTCTGCTTAATGCTGACGATTTTTAAGCGCATTTTTTTTTATTAAGTTACACAGGTGCATAGTTGCCAGGCATAGAGCCAAACACTTAAAGTCATGATTTTTAGTAGGCCTACACTAAATAAAACAACATAACTTGGTGAGAGATATGTGTAATTCTGTTCTAAATAAAACGTTTTTGTATTTAAATTAACAACTTTTATTATTAATACAATTATTTTGTCTTTCTTTCATTTATTTACCGGGATTGTTTTTTTTCTGCTCGACTCGTGACCAGAATCTACGAATGAGCAACCAACTTCAAGATCAACTAAATGCCTCAGGTCCGCTGGAAAACGAGGTTCTGTTATGTAGTCCGGACTTTAACTATGACCTCTCCTTATTTCATGCAGAGCAGACCTGTTATCACTCGGAGTGGTGATCAAAATGCAGCCTCTCTCAGGTCCAAACTCACCACCAGACGGAGGAATCAGGGTCCAGGTTCCTCTGTGGAGGTGAAGGTAGAGCCGGAGGAGGCGAGGATCTCGGAGCAAAGACCCTCCTCGGCCCCCTTATCCACGGGTAATGTTGACGTTAGTCCACACAGAAACGTGTGAACTCATTTAGAAATTCACCACAGTTCTTCTAGCTAGCTCCAAATACAGTTGTTAATGAGCAAAAGTTGGAGAAGTTGCAGATGTTGTTTTTACTTGTTAATCTGTTTACTCCTGCATCTGAAAATTGGTTGACACAGCAGAGGCAAGGCAACCTCAACCTAATCTACATACTTGTTCCCATGTGGTATGTTTTCTTTCTGTATTTCTGTGCTGGGTCAGATATTCTAAATCCTCTCTGCCCTGTGCTCATTCTGGTGCTTGTCATCCAAAAACAGAAACAGACGCCTTGCTGTTGTCTTCACACAGCCGCAGGAGGAAACAGCTAAAAGTGGAATATGATGAGGATGAAGGTGTACCACCGGTGAAGACAGAACACTGGGAACCTCCCGACTGGCAGAAACAACTGGGATACATCCGTGAGATGAGGAGCAGCCGGTATGCACCTGTAGATAACATGGGGGCAGAGAAATGCTACGACTCAGACGCTCCTGCTCATGTAGGTGTGGGTTTCTTTTTTCTCACATATTTCTACGGTTCAGAAGCACTCATCTTGCTCCCTCTGTTGTCTTCTCAGGTCAGACGTTTCCAGGTGTTGGTTTCACTCATGCTGTCCAGTCAGACCAAGGACCAGGTGACCGCAGCAGCCATGAAGAGGCTCCGAGCTCACGGCTGCACTGCAGAAAATATTCTTAATACTGATGATGAAGCACTGGGGAAACTCATCTACCCTGTCGGCTTCTGGAGGGTAATACAGAACTCAGTACTCTGTTTTACAGGAGCCACACTTCCTCCTTTTCACCCTGCATCTCTGATTGGTTGAATTGTTTTCTTACCCACCCCTTCTAGACGAAGGTGAAGTATCTGAAGCTGACATCGGCCATTCTGCAGAAAGAGTTTGGAGGGGACATCCCAGACAGCGTGGAGGGGCTGGTCCGCCTAACAGGAGTCGGACCTAAGATGGCTCATCTGGCTATGGACATCGCATGGGACCAGGTGTCCGGCATCGGTGGGGGACACACTCTTTCTTGATGCATGCACTTGCAAATCTGTGTGAA
Source organism: Trematomus bernacchii (assembly GCF_902827165.1). NCBI lineage: Eukaryota > Metazoa > Chordata > Actinopteri > Perciformes > Nototheniidae > Trematomus > Trematomus bernacchii. Next base: position 1,478,756 of record NW_022988066.1, on the reverse strand, counting down.
ACTGAGGTTGATAAAGTTATAGCAGCATGGACATTTTTTTTTAAATATAGTAAATTACCCAACACTGAATCAAATAGATTAAATCAGCTCCACCCTTCAACGACAGCAGTACATTTGAATTACACATCATTGCATCAGTAATATTTATGTAATACAGAATAATACTAAAACACCACAAAAGGGGTATTTTGTTCAGCATTGTGGATTCCTTTGATACTAAAAGTACTTCTCACCGATGACACTTACATGGTTTTTCACAAGTAAGGTTTTGAATGCAGACATTTTACATTGTTTTTACAGTCTTTTTAAGGATCTGAATGCTTTTCCACCACTGCTTTTTCTTATAGAAATGCAAATCAGTTTATGTGTATGTGTACCTAAATATACAGTTTTGTTTTGTTTAGGCGTGGACACACACGTGCATCGTATCTCTAACTGGCTGGGCTGGTTGAAGAAACCGACCAAGAGCCCGGAGCAAACGCGCAAGGCCCTGGAGGAGTGGTTACCAAGGTAACAGCATGATTACTTCACTGCTGACCTGTACAACCTGATTAACACAGACCAACAGATCCATAAAGTCACCCAGACTGACCATACTACATACTGTATAATGTATTTATATACCATCCATACTTATCCAGAACATTTTATGTTGTGTATTCTTTGTGATATATGTCTCTATACTGTAGATATAGTATAGATTTGCTATTTTAATTTGATTATGTTTGTACTTTAATCCACCTTGCCGGAAAACACCCTGATGCTGTAACAAAATAATTTCCCAATTTGGGATGAATAAATGATCTATCTATCTCTCTATCATTTCCTCTGTTGATTGATGGGCACCCTTCACTATATGTTGTGCCTGTTTGTAAAAATCAATGAGTGAGCAGTTCAAAGTAACGTGTGATGTTCCTCTCTGCGGCAGGGAGCTGTGGAGTGAGATCAACTGGCTGCTGGTGGGTTTCGGGCAGCAGGTGTGTCTCCCCGTCAGGCCGCTCTGCTCCGTGTGTCTGAACCAGCACAGCTGTCCCTCCGCCCACAAGATCTCTCCTACAAAAAGGCCTAAAGCGGCTTCCCCTTGCTCCCCTGATCCAACCTCTGCCTCGACTGAACCTGGACAAGAATCCGATGTTAAACATGAGAGGTTAAAGAAGGAGCCACTGCCCACACCTGTTTCCCCAAACGCACCGAAACGAAGGATAAAAACCAAGGTTAAATATTGATTTAGTCTTGTCTGAGCTGTGACCAAATATTGGACCAGAAAGATCAACTTAAACACAGACACACTGAGAACATTGATGTGGATATCAGAATGTTTAATATGACACTACAACTACTTCAAAGAGATAAACTATTTTTCTACTGCTGGTGCTACTTTATTATTATAAAAAAATAAATAAATGATGTACTGAAATCATGTTCAAAGTTTGTCCTTCTATTTTTTCTAATATGCCCAACAAAATGTAATTCAAATAAATACTGTAGAGATGTCATGGACTTTAAAAAGAAGATATAAATAAACACTTGTTTGGAATCATTCTTCACTGCAAGTTATAGGGATGGTTTAGCAGGAATATCATCAGGTGTGTGTTGGCTGGCTGCCATGCTTCACAGGGACATTTAAATAGAACCAAGCCATTGTTAATGATAATAGTTACACCCCTGTTTGTCTCGCTATATGACAAACTCTCATCTGTGAAAATGAGCCTTACAGATAATGAAACACTGTCACATAGACAATGCTCATGTTTGTGGCAGGATTCAATGATAATAGTCATTCATTCATTCACGCCTTAATCTGATGTTTTTGTGAATAGCACATCAGCAGTGTTAAGGTGTGAAAGGAAGACGTGGAAATTAAGAACATTTACTCAGTATAATTCAGAGGTCCTCATACTTGAATTTTTCATTTAAATACATGTATTTAAGATCTATAATTACTACTTTAGAAATGGAATTCATAGCCTATCATTTTAAGAATAATAACTATACAATAACAGTAAAAGTAAGCACTGTATTATGAGTATTGTTACCTTTTATACTACTATTTATAACCCTCCTAAGTATTGCTTTACTTGATTTACTCTTTCACCTCTGGCTGTAAGGGAAACTAAACTGCTGCTCTTAACACTTGCCACGTGGAAGTCTCATATTCCCTGATCTAAATATCAACGACACACACCCTCAAGCTGTCCTGAATAACCTGAGACACACCTTTGTAAATTGATGAATGAAAGCAAGCTATGAGTTTATATTTCATGAACCATATATATCCATGCGCAACCTGTTGATCTCATGTGGAGACAGGGATAGATGGGGAGGATTTCCGCTCTCAGGTCACAGCCTCACCTCCACCACCATGGGGCAGACCTCCGCCTCTCTGGAGGGACTGCACCGCGAGCTAATGTCCTCGCGGCTGCGCTGCGTCGTCAGGTGTGCGCTGCAGGGGACATTAAGTAGTGCCATCTGCTGTAGACGCCTCTTTATTTTCGTACCGCAGGACAGGAGGACACATGTCCAGTTGAGGAGGGGAATTAAGTGTTACGTGTGACGAAAATCTTTCTAATCTCTGATCTCTTGGATTATTCCTGCGATGGTCAGGATTTAGCCACTGGCAGCAGTTTTTGGACACAAATGTACGCACCAATTTTACGCGCTCATATTTTTCCCACCTGCATTTGCATGATGGATTAAACACTTTTAAGCCTTTTTTGTGATTTGTGCTCTTTTGTGGATTATTAATGTACTCGCATCATGCTAAAAGATGATGATCTTTTGGTCCCCGGAGCGCGCAGCAGCCGTACATTGGATTAAGAGCCAGAGACTTCCCACCGCGGTTGGCCCGAGCACCTGTTTATTCTCCTGAGACACTTTGACCTGTTTTCCTCTCTATTAACGCGCCGGTTGGGATGGAGAGCGAGCTGAGACCCAGGCTCTGTTTCCTGACCAAAGCAGAGCAGGGCTATGGGTTCCACCTGCATGGGGAGAGGAATAGAGGCGGGCAGTTCATCCGCAAAGTGGAGCCCGGCTCCTCTTCTGACATGGCCGGGCTGCGGCCAGGAGACCGGGTGGTGGAGGTGAACGGGGAGAATGTGGAGAACGAAGCCCACCATCAAGTGAGTGATGGCTCAATACATTTTTTTTTTGGATAACAGACAGGTACTTGCATAAAGAGAAGCCTGGAGAGGCGCTTTAAGTCTCTGAGGTACAAACAATGAGTTGTATACCTGTTAGACAACTTTTTACTTTGCCTGGGGAGAAGGAGGAGGCGGGAGGAGAAGTGGGGCAACTAATGGGTCAATGTGAGCTTTGTGTAATGGGAATCACTGGGTGTCTTTGTAACAGATGTAGGGAAAGTACTCAGATCTTGTACTGAAAAAAGTACCTGTATACAGGAATACTCTGTTACAAGTAAAAGTCCTGCAATCAAAATGTTACTCTAGTAAAAGTACAAAAGTATTAGCATCAAAATATACTTAAAGTACCAAAAGTAAAAGTACTCATCATACTGATCGGCCCATTTTAATAATTGATGCATTAAAGTGTTATCAAAGCTGGTAAAGGTGAAGCTAGTTTTAATTACTTAGTAAGATTGTGAATTTATTCCGGGTGTGACTAAAGTTTTTTAAGTGTTGATTATATTTTACATCATTAATCCAAATCTAAAGGTATTAAATCGATGTACTAAAATAACACAATTTACCTGTGAATTGTAGTGGAGAAGAAACATTAGCAAAAAATTGAAATACTAGTAGTAGTAGTAGTAGTAAAGTATAAGCGGTGGTAACTTAGTACATTTACTCAAGTACTGTACTTAAGTAAAATGTTGAGGTACTTGTACTTTACTTTCCATTTTGTGTTCCCTTGTATCTTTATACCATTACAATTCAGAGGTAAAAGAAAACACTTATTTCATACCTTTATTTACTTTGCATGTAGTTTAATGATAAACAATAGGATCAACACTTAAAAAATACTTTAATACACATGGATTCAATTCACAATGAGTTTAAATAAGTTCCAACTTTACCAGCTATAATAAACACATTATATTTATGATTCTGAAATGGGAATAATGAGTACTTTTACTTTTATTACTTTAAGTATATTTTGATACCAATACTTTACTTTTACTTAAGTAACAATTTGAATGCATGAGTATTCCTGCACTTTGGTACTTATGCTTAAATAAGTACTTCTTCCACCTCTGAGTACTCTTGAGTATCTCAAACTTTTACTTAAGTACCGTACTTGAGTAAATGTAATTAGTTACTTTACACCACTGCTCTATAATGCTAAAAAATGTCAGGTGCAGGCCAGTTCAGGGTGAATAACACTGACTGATTCCCCTCCCTCTCTCTCCTCTCTACAGGTGGTGGACCGTATCCGCGAGGTGTCCCACCGCACCCGGCTGCTGGTGGTGGACAGAGAGACGGACGAACACCTCCGCAGCCGAGGCCTGGCCTGCACAGAGGACCTGGCCATAGAGATGGGAACCCTCTCCCCACAGCCCTCACCCGCTGCCACTCCTTCTACCTCACCTTTTCCTAGAGGGAACTCACCTATGTCACCAAAACCCAACTACACACAATCATTTTTCCCCCCTGCTGCAGACTCGTCCATACACACCATCACACAAGACAAGGCCAAGAGGTTCTCGGTGACATCATGTACAGCAACAGACCCAGAGGTAAGGGAGGACACCAATACATCAGAGGGTCTCTAACAAAGGAAAAACACAGTCAAATGTCAAAATCATGCATCGTTTTAATTAGTAGAAGTTCAAGTGGTTAGTTGGTGTCCCTGGTTGGTATCAGAGAGCCACTATGACTGTGTTAAGAGTGCATGTGACACTGATCCGACACTCTTTTACATTATGTCTCTGGCACTAATCTGTACTAGAGCACCATGGTGTTCTGCCAGCTGGATGTCAGTACCAAAGCTGTGCCTTTAAAAAGAGTCAGGCGACTTCTCTGAGCAGTTTGGACTCTAATCTTGAAAAAAAAAAAAACACCAGGTGTACAGAGATTGAGAGACAAACTGAGGACTGGAATTGAAGCTACAAAAGCGATAAAAAAGTGTAGGAGTTTATGCCAAAATATAGGCAGAAAAGTCTATGTTGCAAATGGAAGTTAAAAAAGGAGTCTGCAGCTAAGTGACTGAATTCAATATTGATTGAGGCTCCGTTTACACTGTAAGTATACAGCAGGTTTTCAAAGGGTTTCTCACCTCTTCTCCAACACAGTTAGTTTAAGGCCCTGATTTAAACTTTCCCTGTCCCGAAACATTTGCTTTACGAGCCACTGTTGTCTCTAAGCGGTTAGAACAATGCATATTGTTTTTAAATAGGGCTTTCTCTCTGTGCATACTCAAGGGTGTAACTTTGGTTTGAGAAGTGGGGGGGACACAAAACAGGGGGTCCTCCGCAATGAAACATTTTCTCAATTTAATTTAATTTCCTGCCTTTCTACAAATATATTAGGGACTATAGTGTTAACAAATCCAAGAAAAATGTGTAGTGTATATAATGAGTGTGCACACTTATCTAGTATCCTATCCATGTGAACCTGTTTTATTTGTGATGACCTCACATCCTCTAGGGGGGTCCCGGGGCATCCACCCCGGGAAGATTTGTTTTCTTTAAATCGAAGCTAAATGCATCAATCTGGTGCACAAATGAAGAGATGTATGGATACAGTTCTCAACACTCATATAAAACAGAACTGTATATATTTCAATACTCCAAAAAACATTAGAATATGCTCACAAGCAATAACAAATCATTGATAAACTCCTCTCTATATCTTTATCTTACCTAGTCTGCTTTCTTTCTTTTTATTTATGCATATTTGACTAATCACTCCCCTTTGAAACTGTGTTTTTTTATTTTTGTACTGACCTATAGATAGTACACATTGGAAGGATTTCTTAACTTATTTTATATACAACTAATATTACATAGATGGAAATATTTGTTTACATAGATGACCAAACCGTTTGAGACCCACTGAGATAACTAGACTAAAGTTTACAATCTAATCGCTCAGCGAGTTCTTTACCTCCCTGAGCGTTATCTCTCTCAGTCCGACAGGAGAGAGCTCTCCCTCTCCTTATTGTTGAAACAGATTCCAATTCTCCGTTAGCTCCGAGCTAGCACCAGATGCTAACAACAACCCAATCCTCCGTGACGATGACCGCTTGCGTAAAAAATAAATAATAAACACATTTAAAAAGTGGGGGGGACACAAATGGGATTTTGTAAAGTGGGGGGGACATGTCCCCCCTGTCCCCAGTGGAAATTACGCCCATGTGCATACTACATGTTAACACCTCAGGGCTGTATGATACTTCCCATCGGCTGAGACAATACACTTCTCACCTGACTGTGTTTCATGATAAAACATATAGATCTTTAATTGGTCAAAAGATTGAGTGCAAATAGTTTGATCAAGTGTGCACTAGGTGGAGGTGTTACTAACTTCACTGAGAGTTATCTTAAAAATGATAATGTTATTTATCTTGTATTCATGGGTGTGAAATATCAATTAAACAAGAATATTAGAAAACTGTTTTTTTTGGAGAAGTAAAGAGAAGTAGTGTTTATATCCAAAGTTCTTTGCTCTATGTGGATACTTTACTCAGGGATGTGTAACAAACAGGGACTGACTCAACATGAGATCAGATTGTATCACTCTTCCAGTCTGTTGTACTTTATTTGGAGTGGTTTTAAACAAAGCAGAAGGAAAGAAAGCATCAAGCAGACACAGGAGGGATCAGATTTCTAGATAGCTGTGTTGCATAATCTCTTTGCATAGGTATCTATTGAAAAAGTGTGGTTTATTTTGGACACATAATCTAGCAATCTAAAATGGGACATTTCAAGCTCAGGTTTAGTTACAGTCCTTGGCATGCTATCAAATTGTTAATAATCATAATAACTTGTATTTATATAGCACCTTTCATGAAACCCAAGGACGCTTTACATTGGGAAGAGGGTCCGTAGGGTGGACAGAAACTACCCCTACCCCTAGATTCCACCGGGTCCGTCTGCGGCGCGTTACGGACGCGTTACGGCTGCGCCGCGGTGCTCAAGGTGATCGCGGCCACTCTAGTCAATGGGTGCTATTCCACCACACGCGGCGCGTTACGGCTCAGACGCGTCCCAGAAGCGTCCCAGAAGCGGCTCGGCGCAGGGCTTTTCTAAAATTAGGATCGAATCCTATTTTTGTCGCGGCGCAGCCGTAACGTAAGGTCGGGCAGGCAGGAAGTGGAACGTTCAGAGCTATATAGACCTATATATATACACACACACAAACTAATTTTGCAGACCCTATCCCTCCGTAGTCTTTCAAGTAGGAGGAGAAATGCCAGCGTTCTCCTCCGGTTTACAGGCACTGTGTAAATTATATATATAGAATAATTATGATGATGAATGCATTTTTTTTACCACTAAAATACAGCAACACATCTTTGATTCATGTCGTTTATAACTGGAATATTACAGTTATTATTAACTTTGTCTGTACAAAGTAGCCTGTCCAGGAAATATGCCCAAATCAACAAAAACTGCGAGCCGGCAGGCAAGACTCTCCGCTTCTGAAATGCTTCTGAAACGCGCCTGGTAGGGTATGACGCCGGAGGAGGCCGGACCAAAACCGCGACGCGCCCGTAACGCGGCGCAGACGGACCATGGAGACGGACCCGGTGGAATCTAGGGGTGAGAGGAGATCTCCGACCTTCCGGAGTATTGTTGTATAAAACATTCACACAAACCCAAAGAAATTCCAACATTTCCGTGACAGAAACAATATTTCCACAAGTGCCAACAAGACATCACCATGACGTCTTATAATTCAGTCTGACGGGAATTGTCTGTCAGAGAATTGGCTCTGTGTTTGGGCTCCAAACAGAGCGGACCAGGATCCTCACGGAGATAAACTGCCATCTGTTTAGCTGAAGGCAGCGTAAATACAGGCTGTCCGTCACGGCTCTCTTTATCAGTTTTGGGTTTTGGTTCAGATCACACAACAACTAATGCAATAACAGCAGACATGCGCAATCTATTACATCACCTCCAAGTCTGGCTGCAAATAAAATCTGACCAACTGTCCAATAGGAGACGTTACAACTAATTGATCAGATTATTTAAAGGTCGGGTATAGTACATTTGAGAAACCGGCTCGAGATCACTAGAATTTGAAAATACACAACCGAATAAAATCTGCCACTTGAGGGCACGAGATAAATTTGTGCACAGATGGAAGGCTGACAGGCAGGTAGGCCATCCAATTATTTTAGCCGGGCTGGCTAAAATGATTGGTCGTGCTTTTTACAGTATTACGGCTTCCACAGATGACATTTTTTTATGGATTTTTTGTCAAAGCACTTAAGATATTCATTGCTATCGGGATGTTAAGAGCATTCCATTGAATATAACAAAAAGTGTATCTCGAGCCGGTTTCTCAAACTTACCTACCCTACCTTTAATCAACAGATCTGTAAAACTGAGTTTCTCCCCAAAGAATCATGCAAAAGCACCACTTCAAATGTGTTTACCAGAAATGTGCTCGAGAGTTTCTTAGGAATAAGTCTATCAGCATGAAAAAAGCATAAATAAATGACTAATTGACTAAAGAAATCTTAGAGGACTAATATGTAATACACCGAAAGGAAATGAAAATATCTTTTCAAAAGTCCCATTTAGAGCACAAATCTTCTGATTTTATAACCATTGACGTGAGAAAATAGAGGCT
>NW_022988065.1:0-48927 GCF_902827165.1 Trematomus bernacchii | reverse complement strand
ATCTTTTTGTCAAACTATACTATGACTTTCTCTCATTTTTTTTTTTAGAGATCCTATACTGACATTGCAGACAAACTATATAATATAATTCTTAACTACATACTATACTTGGACTTTTTTCAAGATACTTTTAACATACTATACTAGTACTTTTAAAATAAATGTTCGTACATTCTACACTGTGACTCTTTTTTAAAATGATATGTAGGAAATACTATACTATGATTTGAAGACAACAGTTTTTTTAAATGTAAAAAACACTTTTTTTATTTGCAGAATTTCATATTTACAATTTATTGTTTTCACCCCATAGGAATCAATAATACATTTATAATGATTGCAACATCCCCATGATCTTCTCCAGCACAGAATCCCCCAGATGAAGGGAAATATTATAATGGAGTTTTTGCACTTCGGCCAAAGTATTCATGTGTATGCTGTTTTTGACACAAAGATGCATTACATCTACAAACAGAGCATACAATTCGAGCACATGATACACTTTTGGTGTTTGTTTCATTTCTTCGGTAATGTTACAGAATGTTTCGGAAAATGAAGATTCCAGTACCACTTTAAATGTTTCGTTTACAATCGTTTCCCAATGACCCGGAATAGTACTGCCAGAATGAACGATATCCAAAATGTCTTCTAGTTTACAAACTTCAGCCGTTCTGTTTACACGGGGATCACTATTCATTCTGTTTTCAATCGTCATCAACAACACACTTATTAAACAGGTATTGACTGCATTCTGATAGATATATACAGATTGTTTTCCATAGTAGTTACCCATTTTTATTTTACTTTAAAGAAAAGTCAAAGTATAGAAAAAAAAATCCCTGGCTTCAATCAACCGCTGGTTATTAGTCTTCTTCCTCTCCATCCAGCTCGGCATGGATCTTTTCAAGTCTCTCCTTGAGGCGTCTGCAGTTTTTGAGATTGTGCAGAAAAGCCTCCGAAGCGCCTTGGATCCTCCATTCAGCCGTGTAAATGTTTTTATCATTAAGACTCTGGTCAATCGCAGTAATGAAGTCGGCAAGCCAAAGTCTTTTCATTAACGCGTTGTAATTGTTTCTGAAGAAATATTCTGGAATGTCATTCAGACAATCGTGTTGCCTCTGGCCGGGGTGACTGACTCGGCCTCCGTTGCAGATTTCTTCTCTGTACCGATGCAGCACCCTCTCCAGAATATCAAACAACTCCGATTTCACTATGTTCAAAAACAGAGACGTCTTGGCCCAAGGAGTAACATCAGCAGCAGTAGTACTGCAAGATTTGGGTGTCCACAATGGTGGTGACGATAGTAGTCCAGGAGTTTGTTCCTGGCTGCAACTCGCGGGGGGAGACTTGGTTTTTCTCAGATCCCTGGCTAGTTTTCAACGGTCGTCTTAGTGGGGTCCTTCGTTTTAGATGATTTGCTGATTGGGGGGTGGACTTATTGCGTTGAGTGGGGGGGTCATCTGTAGAATTGAGAGTTTTTAGAAAAGTTCTTTAAGCTTTGTAGCTTTTTCATCTATCATTTCCAACCAAGCAGCAAGAGGTCAAATGTAAGAATAAGTAATAGTTTGTCACGATTTTACGGAAAAAGTCAAAGTATAGTTTGTCAGAAAAAAAAAATATATATATGGAAAAGTCATTGTGTACATTAGTATGTTGAAAAACAAAAACAAAAAAGAAAACTCAATTCATTACAAAATAATGAATATTTTACCAAGTTATAAAGTTTTGCATCCATTAAAGTGTAACTATAAGTATCTTTGTAGGAGAAAAAACAAAAATAATTTAAGTTACTTCCATAAAACTGGATTGTCTTGCCTTTAAGAGTCACTGTCTTAAAGAAAATCTGTTCAGAAAAAGTACTCAACTTTCTACCAGTTGTAAAGTTGTCATACATAAAACTGTATCCAAAAAGTAAGTGAAAGACAACGGGAGAAAAAAAAAAAAAAAGTGTTAAAATCACCAACTTCCCTTTTAGAGTCACAGTCTTTAAGAAAATACATTTGTTACAAAGTAATTGACATTCTACCATTTGCCAAATGTTCCTACATAAAAGTGTATCAAAAAAGTATCTTGGTAGCTGAAAATAACTAAAATATCAGAGAAAACCTACATTATTTAACTGTACAAGTGTTTTTAAAAATAAAAAACGGGGTATTAAAGAAACCCCCATTCCTTACAAAGTACTTCATATTATACCCTTTTGTTAAGTGTTGCATACATCAAAGTGTATCTAAAAGTATCTTGGTAACACAAGAAAAGAGAAAAAAGTCAAAATCGGCCTTGTGTCAGTAAATAAGTGTTAAAAATCACAAACTTGCCTTTTAGAGAAACAGTCTTTAAAAAAAAAATCTAATCAGACAATGTACTTCATTTTCTAGTTTTAAGGTTTTGCATACCTCAAAGTGTGTCTAAAAGTATCTTGGCAAGAGAAAAAAGCCATAATCTGCCTTGTGTCAGTGAATAAGTGTTAAAATCACAAACTTATAGATAAGCTAGAGGCTATTTTAGATTTTTCAATTAAAGGGTGTTAAAGGGTTAAATAACATTTTCAAACTGCTGTTCATAGTTACTGGATACAGAATGAACCTCATCATTATCTCAATTTTCTACTTCCATTTTTATTTAACAGTGAAACGTCTTATTTTAGTACAGTCTAGTCAGAGGAGTTAATACTATTACTATATATGAAAGCAAAAATAAAACACATTTTCATTTGTTATGGTTGTTTAATTGAAAAACACACCATTCGCCACATTTTCAGAAAGACATATTACATTTGACCAAGTTAATGTCGTAGTGCATACAAGGTAATAGACTTAACAATTTGCACTGCTGCTTCTCTCCGCGTTTCATTTACAGTGATCGGTTTATCGTTCAATTCACATTGCCCAAGTAGATGTTTAGGGGTCTCTTGGAAGTAAATTAATGCATTTTTTATATCAGATAAGTGCATTAACATCACTTGCAAATTCTCTATCCTTTCACCCGCAACGATTATAATCTGCTTTGCTTCTTCTTCGGTTTCACCATTATTAGCTCTGAATGTAATCCTTTCTGGGGCTTCTTGTGCTTCTTGTGGTCTGTTGAATACCTGGCATAGGATTTGTTTAGCTGTAAGGACGGGTACCATATAAATGTCTTCAAAAGCTTTGTCTATGTCGTCAAACGTTTTGGCATATCCTTCGCTGTAATGACAACCGATACTAGAATAGAGATCCTCCAACAGTCTTTTAATACATGTTCTGGCACTGTCGCCAATTTGGGCAATTCCATAGTATCGTGCTTTTTCTCTCATTATATTGAAGCAAAGCTCTGCCATTGCTTTTGGTATTTGTTCAACACATTCGCAGCAGTCGGTTAGCGGTAGATGATCTATAAGATTATTATGATCCGGTAATGGCTCTACAACACTATCAGCATCCTCTATAGTTAGTTGAAATTTCTTCACTTTGTTCCTTTTTCTTTTCACCTTCCTTCTTTTTGTCTTTTTCCGTCCTATTGTCCCTTTTCTTTTCATTCGCATTCTGCGTTTGCTTTTCATTTTTCTTCTCCTTTTCATTTTTCTTTTTCTTTTTCTTCGGTTTTCTTTACTTTTGCTTTTCTTTTCTGCTAATTGTCGTTTGCGATCTTGGCGAGTTGTATGAGATATATTGTTTCTATAAAGGTTATCTATAATACCATCTTTTAAAGAAAGATATTCTTCATATGTCATTTTATCATAGTCCTCTTTTGTCCTAAAGACCTTACATGGATATGATATAGAGGAAAGCTCTTCTTCGGGAACATCAGTCCTCTTTTGTCCTAAAGACCTTACATGGATATGATATAGAGGAAAGCTCTTCTTCGGGAACATCAGTCCTCTTTTGTCCTAAAGACCTTACATGGATATGATATAGAGGAAAGCTCTTCTTCGGGAACATCCTCTCCCTTACTTTGTAACATCCAGTCATTAAGCCCATATCCGTTATCCTGGTGATAATAAGGGTAGGCTACATCAGACTTGGTTTTTCTCAGATCCATGGCTAGTTTTCAACGGTCGTCTTAGTGGGGTCCTTAGTTTTGGATGATTGGCTGAGTGGGGTGGGACTTATTGCGTTGAGTGGGGGGAGTCATCTGTAGAAATGAGAGTTTCTTTCACCCGTATAATGTCCCTCGCTGTTTGACTCTTTTTAAAAAGTTATTTTTCCTCTATCATTTTCAACCAAGCAGCAAGAAGTCAAATTTAAGAATAAGTAAGTTTGTCACGATTTTACGGGAAAAAGTCAGAGCGCAATGTCACATCTTAAAGACAGCTTGAACTGGATAGATGGTTAGTCTTTTTTCAAACATACCATATGTTCTGCATGTTAGTATATTAGGCCAATCGGGTTAGGCCCTACTGCCCGACTCCCTCAATAGGGAAGTCACGCTTTGGGAAGAGGTGTTTAATTTCACAGATCTGACTTGATTGTTGTTGTGATGGCTGAAGGAAGAGGGACGGGGGAGGAAAATTCAGAGGGTGAAGAAGCAGAAAGATAACTTGTTTGTAAAACGGACAGCACGTCAGTTTCAGGAAAGATGACACCGGTTTTATGCATGACATGCCAAATATCCTGAAGCCCTACAAAAAAAAAAAAAAAAAAAAGGTACATTGTGTTGAAAAATATGAAAAAAGTAATGTTGTGTTAAAATAACATGAAAGAAATCAAAGTAAAGCATCTAAAAAACATATATTTAAAAAAGTAATGTTAGTCAAGTAATTCATTACAAATGAATGAATATTTTACCAAGTTATAAAGTGTTCCATACATAAACGTGTATCTTACAGTTCCTTTGTGAGAGAATTACGCACAAATCTGTCATATCAAAACATTCTATTGCAGTATTTTATCTGTTTTATGTGCTCTATATGTATATATATATATTGTTAAAAGGTTGCGTTTTTTACTCAGACTACTTTAGTTTCCTATCACAAATGTGAACAGCTAGTTTTATTAAAGTTTCACAAGTTACAACACCACACATCAATAAAAAATGAAATGCGTTTTGCCCAGATACATATTATATCCGAGATCTTTGCCTCAATACGAGTAAGTAATACGATCGTCTTCTGTTGCTTGCTAAACAAGCTGGAGAGTTCAAGTTCAAAGCTGGGTTCGAAGAGGAACTGCCCTCCAGTGTTTTTCAGTCTTCTTTTATCCTCTTTTTTCCCGCGGTTTGTCACATGGTCTGACACGTGGTTTGTCACATGCTTTTTGTGCAAGCTGGCGCGTTTAGAGGTGTCCTTCTTCGTTGTTGTGTTTAACTGTTCACTTCCAGCGAGGAAATACATAACAGATGTTCTCCTCGAAAAGGGAAGTGCATAGAGAGTTTAAGTCCTCGAAAGAGGAAGTGCGTACTTTGCATCACGGGTCTTTATGAGCACCCATGTAAGGATTTATGTTATACACCCTGTTTATATTGCTAAAGCATTAAACTATACGATACATGTCTATGGCATTCAGAGTTTTAACACAGTTTTTAGGATATTTAAGCTTTATATAATAAAATACATTGTTCCATTTTCTTCCTCTCTTCAACATCCTCCTTTGGAACTATGTCTTTTCTTCTATTCATCCTACTTCATCCTAGGTCTTGGTACCCGTCCTCCCGGTACACTTCTGTCTCCCGGGTGTCCTGTGTAGCCTCTTCCATCATGACCACTTATGAAATCTTCATCCCATCCGGCCCATGCGCTTCCACATTTGTCTCGGACCTCTTCGTAGCATCCCTCTTTCTTTGGGTCCGTCAGCATATACTTGTTACCACATTCATCGTCGGTGATAGCAAAATATGAGCTGTCGGAGTTGGTTTTGAAACATGTCACTTGGAGGCTTTTGATTCCCCCCCTTGTGTTGAATTCTTTGTCACCTTTATTCTGCCACATCATTGCTGAGCGATCAAGCAGAACTCGGTGCCAGTTTTCATCATACTTCCAGATGTAAGGCAAGTGGGTGAAGCCTCTTGTCCCATTGCGGAATCCCGCGAGAGTGTCCCAGTTCTGTGGATCGGAAAAGTACCTGATGGCGCACTTTCTGTATCCTTCGGTGGGACTATAGGTGTACAGCACTATTCTTCCTATGTTTTGGTCATTATTCGGGTGCCAGTCATCCCCGTCCTCATTCCCTGGGAGAACAAATGGGTTGTTCTGGCTTCGGAAATCATTTTCTTCTGAAACCTTTTTCATCAGAGGCATCCCGTACTTGTATATGCACGGGAGGTTCTTCATTGTCCAGCCATTTTGGTCTCCAGGTAGTTTGCTTTCGTTGTACTATCTGTATTATTTCTTCTGAGCTTCCTGGTTTAGTGAACACTTGTATCGTTCCCTCTGTATCACAGCAGGGACAGATATTTATTTTCCCTGACGAACTGTGGATGTTAAGCTTATGTTGATGATATACTGAGTGGAGTACGCCTCCCTGCAGATCTTCCTTCTGTAAAATATACATAGCAGATCATACAAGTTACTCCCGGCTGTCCTAGGTTATTTAGTGCGATCACCACGAGGGCTAAGCCTAACCCCTGTTTAAGAAATACATAGAGCCGCTGTTTGCTTCTTTCGTGCTTGCATCTGTTAGCCACCCATATCAGGTAGGTGATAACGGTAAACCCTATTATCAAGGTAAAACAGACATCCACCAACCAGACGGGTCTCAGGTAATATTCAAACAGATTGCAAGTACTTGATACCACATACAACCCGTAATTTACTGGTCTCCATAAGGGTAGTTGTAGCTTCTTTTGTGCCATGCACATGAATATTAGGCTGCCTGATGCATTCCTTTTCCCCATCGCAAACCATCTCCCAATATTCACTAAGCTATAAATTACTGTTGCAAACAACCATTTTGCCACGCTCTGATAACAAAAAGAGGTAATTATACTTGAAATGCACACGTATCCTAATGCAGTAAGTAGTTGCCTTACCACAGTGATGTCTATGTGGCTGCCTGTATTGCCAGTGATGTTCATTCGTTGTATTTGACTTAGCATTCTCCTGCCTGCTGTTTTTCGGGGTTTGTGGTTTCTCAGTTGTCTCCTCGGTTGTCTTGGATTTCTGTGCTACTCAACTCTCCCGACCTTATCTTTATACTGAGTCTCCTCCTCCTTTCTTCCGCTTTCTAACTTCCCCTTTTTCTTGCTGTTTTCGGGGGCTTCGGGGTTTGCCCCTTACTCCCTATTTCTTTTTCCGCTTACACATACTGCTGCAGATTTTGCTGCCGAACATTTTGCAGAAGAAGTACAATATTACAATTCCTATTAGTACCCCAACGAATATTCCTAGTCCTAGTGCCACTTTTTGTACGATTGAAAATACCATTTCAACTACAGGTTTGATCACATTATCATAACCTGCTTTGGCTACCATCACTATTCCTTTTCCAGCCTCTGTTGCTACTTTAACAAAACTTTGACCGGTTCTCCATAGTACATTGGATAGAGTAAAATCATTACTTCCGTCTCTGGTAGTCCAATATGGGGTACACATTCCTTTATAATGTAATTTCCAAAAGGGGTGTTTTTCACCATTGGGGTATGTGTTTGACCAATCTACTTCTGCGGTTTCCATAACTGATGGGAGTAGTGCGAGGCTCTGTCTTGCCATTGGCGTCATTGGGGCCAGGCCCCACATTTGTTCCTGCGGCCACTGCTTCACATTTCCTTTAAGAATTACAGGGGCCTCTTGTGTTTTACACAGGCTCAGAAATAGAGCCGCTCTTCCACCTAACGTTGTTCTGTGGGGGCTAAGGGAGGGATAGTTGTCAGAGTCGAACACTATGAGTCTATCCATCCTTGCCCTGGTTACCGCAACATATCTTCCCGATACTATGTCTTTTGTGGCCGTTCTGTCAGTAAATTCTGACCGCCATATAAATGAACCTATATTTGCAATTTTTGTGCCATTAAGGAATCTAGGGGATGCTATACTTGCTTCAAAGGGATCTATTGGGGCTGTCCTTCTTACTGGGGTATGTCCAAGGAATGTTCGTCTCCCTATCACCTTTGCATCAAATATGGCAGCCTCATATGCCGTCATAGTGCTGCCTCCATAGTTATATGAATAATAGAAATCCCCTTTTTTCCAATGAGAGTTTCTTTCGTGTCTGTACCCATATTTTAGTCCTTTGATCCAATTTGGCAATGTATGCACATTCTTTACCGGGGGGTTCCTTATTAGGTTTACTAAGGTATATGTTGTAGTATCCTCTTTCTCTTGACACTTACTACATACACTTCCTCTCGTTACCCTTATATTTATTACCGGGAGTGTGAGGGTTGAGTAATCTGAGCTGTCGTATGCGAGTCTTCCCGTTATGTAAGCTGCTATTTGGTTCTGCTGAAAATCTGCTATTCCTTCAATAGTCACCTTTTCACTGGCTTTCTCACAGGACCTTTTTACTGCTAATGTCCAGTTATGGCTCCCTCCTACTCCCCTCGTTCTCATTTTTGACTCCCCTGGGGCGACTCGAGTGCGATCTAAGATCATTGACTGTAATATTCCCCATTTCCTGTGTTCTGCTGTGTCTTCTCCATTCCCTCCTTCTGTATCTGACAACAACATTCCCTGGTCTATGAACTTTGGTCCAGTCCAGTACCAGAAATCAGTCTTATT
Organism: Trematomus bernacchii; assembly: GCF_902827165.1. NCBI lineage: Eukaryota > Metazoa > Chordata > Actinopteri > Perciformes > Nototheniidae > Trematomus > Trematomus bernacchii. Next base: position 40,295 of record NW_022988065.1, on the reverse strand, counting down.
AACTTGCTTTGTTAATTCTGTGAGGAAATCACCTGTCCATTGCATTAAACCAGGTTGGGTGTAATTAGTTTCGTCGTACCATTTCTTTACTATGTCGTGGGCGAAGTTTGGCACTTTTATATGGTGTCCAAATATTTTCCCATCTTGTGTCTGTTTATATATTATTTGGGCTGGATTTATCCCATCTGTTGTGCCTCCTCGGTATCTTTCTTTTAAACCCTTTTCTTCATTGCTACTAAAGTCATAAGGTACTAGTTTTGGTCCATATGTATGGAATAATGTCCAGTTAAAATATGTTGAGTCACTTATGTCTATTCTATCCTTCCCACAGTATTTACATTGTAATTGTGTCTGAGTTGACCTGTGGGTTCTGCTGCGTACTGTTTCCTCTTTCCTGTTTTTAGGGCCTACTCTCTCCTCACTCTTAGCTCCTGGGTTCTTAGCTATTTGTGCTAATAACTGCCTAGTTTCCCTTTCCCAATTCTCGGGCATGCTGAGAGTAGTCCACTCTTCGGTGATCTGCGTCATTTTGTTAGACCTAGTCCTAACCACTTTCCAATCCTCTTTTTGGCATGTGGTTATATTTTTCTTCTCTAAGCAGGTACAGTTCCTTAGCCTCCAATTTCCTTCATCTAAGTGCTCAAAAATAGACCTGCTCCTAAACCTCCCATCATAGGTGGTACAGGTTATCATCTTCATGTCCAACCTAGTGTCATTACATTTTAATGTAATCTTGATGCTATCTTCACTGTCTGCGTACATGATCTTTGTTTTACACGAGGAGTTAAAACTATGTCCCTTTGTTTTGTCCCATAATTTAGACACTTCATCCCATGTCCAATCCTGGTTTTCCATAGGGTTTACATCGTTCAGTATCCTGCACAGTCTTCTTTTCCCGTCCCAGCTAGTTTTCCACAACTCAACATTTGGCTAGTTCCACAATCCTCTTTTGTTTCAGTACTATTCCCTGTGTTGGTTATACATTGGGGGTACAACATCTGTAGGGCTAACTGTAAATACTTGGCCTTTGTAACATTATGTCCACTTTTTCCTCCTGTAGGTATCTTAATTCCTTGGAGGGTTTTAAAGTAGATTACTTCAACATTTTGGTAAGTCTGGTGGGTCACCTGTGCTTCCCATACTGTTACCCTGGTAGTTATCATAGCCGTTATTACTACTATAATTGTCATTGCCATAATGAAGCCTAATATTTTTATCATTGATGCTAGGGAGGTATGAAAGTATTTCCTCTTTTTCCTCCCGTGTTTCTTTAGTAAAGGTCGATTGCTATATTCTATTTGTTCCCCTCCAGTCAGGGCTCGGGCCTCCTCTTCACTTTCCTCCCCTTCCATCCTTGTTCCTGTTGAACACAAGAAGGGGGGTTAGTGTTTCTTGACCTGGTGTTCCTCTTTTTTGCCCTTCCTTCTTCGCGGAGGGGTTTCTACATCTGTGTCTTTTTCTAGCAGGGAGAGATGCAGCACTGGGGGGTTGTGGATTTTGTCCAGAGTTATCTGACATGTCTGTCCTATCAGAACCCCTGTAGGTTTCCAGTACCTTATTCTTTTATCTTTTTTAACATTTCCCCTTTTCTCTCCTGGCTTTAATGTTTTCATATCTGGGTGTAGGACTTCAGTTTTGTCTTTTAGCTCATACTTTGAGCGGTGGATCTCCATTTCTCCTATGCCTTGGGAAGTCAGAACCTTGATGTGGGTGATTGAGGTACTAATCATTGTTTCTTTATCAGGATCTACTCTTTGAGTACCTGTTGTCACCCAGTCCATCTGTTGAGACTCTGTTTCCTCATCACTGTTCATTGATTCCCACTGTGGTTTCCCATCTGGCCCTTTTATAGAGAAAATTCCTTTTATTCTTCTCCTCATCTTATGAGTCCTAGTTTCCCATTCCTTGGTTGATTCCCATTCATCAAGACTAGTGTTTCCCATACGTAGTGCTTGAGTGATTGTTTTACCTAGTGTTTGAACATCCCCATGCTTTCCATCATTTGACCATCGGGTAGAGTAGCTTTCCGCATATCCTCTCCCTTGGCGTTCTATCTGTTGGGGTATTTCTATTCCCCTCAGGGATCTACCTGCCCTCAAACTCTTTGCGACCGCTGTATATACCACCGGGGCTATGAGTTTGTTGCAACATACAAAACCGTAGTTGGTTTTGTAGCATCCGCACCCAGTAGGGTTTCCCTGGTGATCATATCTTGAAACATTGTACCATAGTATGTCGTTTTCAAAACACCCTGAACAGACGGTTACTTTGAACTGTCCACTAAGTTCCACATCTTTAGATGGTGCTGGAATTGGGAATGCTTGTTTATTTCTTTCTGACCTTTTTCCTTTCCACAAAAGGTCAAAACATAGTTTCCTGCATAACACACAGTTACCTGGAATATAGTTTTCCCAGTTGGCTTTTGTGTATTTTGAATCAGTTCTCTTTAGAACTGCTAGGTATACACTATTGCCTGCGGTGTCCCCAGAGAGGAGAATTGTCCCTCTTGAGATGGATGCAGGTGCTATTATTTCTCCCTGGTTAAAAGGTGCTTGTTCATTTTCTGCTGTTGTGGGTGTGTCAATATTTTGTTTTAGTGCTTGCTGTAGTTCTTCTTTTGTGAAGTAGCGAGCCATCCTCTGTAACGAGAGATGCAAAATAGTTATTATTCTGGCTTATAGTAAACTTCCATCTATCATTCTATGATACTTCCTCCTTTGGAAGTTTTCTCAACTTAAGATAAATCTCTAAAGTTCCATTTGCCACTAGTGCGGTTTCCCTTCCCACCTTGCTTCCTGATTTGGTATGTCCAGCTAATTCCAGGTGGGTCATGCTTAGGTCAGAGGTGTTTGTCTCAAGGTTTTTTATTTATTTGAATTGAATTATTTGAAAATAAATCAATTCAGTTGTTGGTTCGTTTTTGGCACGTTATATCACTTTATATTATTATAACCCGAGACGGAAGAACCACGCCCTTTCATACATACGTTGGTTCGGTTTTGGCAGGTTATATCACTTTATATTATTATAACCTGAGGTGGAAGAACCACGCCCTATTGCATATGATAATTACATTGTCTTTTATCATATCAATTTCATGCATACTTTTGTTCGTTTTCTCAAGGTTATATAATGTTATATTATTCTAACCTGTGATGGATGACCCACACCCATTTTACATATGATGGGTGACCCACACCCATTTTACATAATGATAATTACATTGCCTTTTATCATATCCATTTCACACATGTTTTGGTTCGTTTTACGAGGTTATATAATGTTATATTACTCTAACCTGTGACAGATGAACCACACCCATATTTTGCAGGGTAATTTCATTACCCTTTATCATAACAATCTCATCCTGGCCTTCGTTTGAGTGTTTAATCCCTACACCCTGGTTTTTCAGGCCTCGTGTTACCCATACTTTCTGACCTACCGTTAGGTCATTTGTGGGTATTTTCGGTACCCTACTTGGGTCATTAGTGATTAGTTTTTCCATGCTAATGTGTTCATTTAAAAGCAATAGATCATTTGCCCGAATAAAATCTTTCGCGCTTCGCACTGCTCTTTCCGCAACTCCGTTAGTCTGGGGCATATATGCTATGCTCCAGATCGCACGTATACCATTTCCTTCGAGAAATGTCCGAACCTCTTTGTTTTTAAAATGCGTTCCGTTGTCCATTCTCAAGGACTTTGCTGTTTTCCCTGTAAAAAACCATCCGAGACGGTCCGATACCGTTCTTCTGGTGGCTTGTGTTAGTGGATATACTCTTGAGTCCCCTCCCGCGTTATCCGATATTACTAGAAAATATTTATTTCCCTTGCTCGTAGGGGTTAGGGGTCCTGCTATATCTGCTGAGTAATGTAGCCCTTTTACATCTACTTTTATATCACCTTCAAGGTTCAAGGTTCAAGGTTCTTTATTGTCAATCTGACATAGCTACAGAGTAATTATGCAGTTGAAAATCTTATGTCACAGGCTTCTCCAACAATGCAACATAATAACATAACATAATAACAATAAGAGCAAGAGCAATACAAAAATAGTAATAGTTATAAAAATGAAATAAAGTTATGATGTGGAATAGTGCAGTATGAGTCTATATACAAGTTATTGGAATGATATATATATATTAGGTATTAGATACATACTACTGAGTAGCAGTTGAATGTTTGATGTTGTTTCAACAGTTCAATTGTTTAACAGTCTCACTGCCCGCGGGAAGAAACTGTCTCCGAATCTTCTTGTCCTTGCCCGGATGCTGCGGTAACGTCTGCCAGACGGCAACAGAAAGAACAGTTTGTGGCTGGGGTGATGGGGGTCTTTGATAATCCGTAGTGATTTCTTCCTGAGCCGCTGGGAGTAAAGGTCCTCCATGGATGGCAGCTCCGTCCTGGTGATGTGCTGTGCAGTTTTCACCACCCTCTGTAAAGCCTTACGATCGAGGTCGGTGCAGCTGCCGTACCAGGCCGTCATGCTGCCAGTGAGGATACTCTCTATCGTGCACCTGTAGAAGTTGCAGAGTATCCTGGAATCCATTTTGAACCTCCTCAGCCTGCGGAGGAAGAAGAGCCGCTGTCGAGCTTTCTTGGTGATGGTGGTGGTGTGAAGAGACCATGTCCAGTTGGGACCCTTCAGTCCTCCTTTATTTGCACATCCTACGCAAGACCGCTTTATTTCATTGAATTTCTCCTGGAGTTTATTGATTATCATTTCATTTTTACTAAGCCATTGTCTTGTTCTTTGAAGGCCCACATGTCCTAATGCCGTATGGATTTTAGTAAGTATTTCTACCGCTTCTTCCTCTGGTATTAGTGTTCCATTATCAGTTTTCCATGTTCCAGGAGTAAAGATTACTGGGTTATTCATTACACTGAATGCTTCCTTTGGATAATCTTCTCTATCCTGGGCCAATGCATCCGCTGCCCTGTTGCCTATGTGATTCTCTGTTTGTAGGTCAGTATGGGCCTCAATGTGTTCCATTACAATGGTTTTCTTCTTTCTTAGGTTTGAAATTAGAGTCCATAACAATAGATGCTCTAAGTCCTTTCCTTTATGATTCTGGAATTCACGTTGTTCCCAGTATTCCAGGTCTTCATTAAACCCTTTTACTGCATAGTAGCTATCAGATACTATTTTCACAAATGTTTTCTTTTTTGTGTCTGCCCATGCCAGTGCTTCCATTACAGCATGGACTTCGGCTGTTTGCGCCGTCCCTCTAACATAGCCTGAGTTTTTCCACGCTCTCTTTCCCTTTTCTTCACAGATTATAGCCCATTTTGCAAATTCCTCCTTTTGAAGTTTGCTCCCATCTGTATAGATAATTACCTGTGGTTCAAAAGGGGCTGCTTCCATAGGTTTTGGGGTCTTTTTACTCTTATTCTCTGTGGTTCTAAATGTTACCTTAGCGTCTGTGAGCATCATTTGCCATTTTCCCCATCTTGAGGCTAAGGCCTTACTGCCTTCTGTCGTCTGCTTGGAGGCCTCTGTAATGATCAGGGTGTCTGTCACAAACAATACTGATTCTGGGGCCCCGAAATTTACCAACATTGGGTAATGTTTTGAACATAGTACCAATTCCCTCTCTACATCTGGGTACCTACGTTCCGTTTGACTGAACGTCATGGATGTTAGTAGGCAGGGAACTTTCTCATCTTTGTTGAATACTTCTAACCATCCTGAGTTTGCCTCTACATGGCTTTTTACCACTAGACCCTTTCCTATTTTCCTCATGTTAAGGCCTATGACATTTCGGGTTGTGTAGTTCTTCAACTCATTTACCCATTCTATTTCCTCTTCTATGAGGGGAGAATCATGTATCATTTTTCCATCTTCATCCTTCCTTCTAATCCTGCCTTTTGCCTTGTGTAGCCTGCTGGCCATGTAGGAGTAGTTTGGGATGTGTGCAGATACATACTCTAATTTTCCCAATAGGGATTCTACGTGTTTTACTATTTGTACAGTCATTCCTGTAGCGTTTTTTATGTAATCGTCAGCTACTTCCTTTCCTTCCTGTCCGATTTTAAACCCTAGGTATTTGACCGTGTCTTTCCCTATTTCACACTTTTTCAAACCGATTTTTAGGCCTGCTTTTTCTAATTTCCTTCCTTTCTAATTCTTTCTAGAGCGTCAAGGTGATCCTCCTCATCCTCATGAGTGAGGTACACGTCATCAATGTAGATTACCACATCTTCCTCTTTTAGCACTTCCTCCATTGCTGCTTGGAATATGTTAGGTGAGTTATTAAACCCTTGTGGTAACCTTGTCCATGCATACCCTTTCCTGTCAAAGGTGAAACATGTCTTTGGGATGCTACACTCAGAGATTGGTATGGACCAGAATCCATTTGCCAGATCAAGGCACGTTTTGTATTTACAGTTATTCAGCGTGCTTACTGTTTGATTTGGGTTGATTAGGCTCCTTCTATCTGATGCTGTCCTTTTGTTCAGCTCGATTAGATTATGCACTAGTCGGTGAGTTTTGTCAGGCTTCTTTACTGCCTGAATGGGCATATTACAGGGTGGATTGTCCATTATCCTTAAAACTCCTAACGAGTTTAATTCTTGTATTGTGGCCCTTATTTCCACCATTGCCTCCTCTGGGAGTTTATATTGTGCCACAAAAGTTGGCATCCCTCCCCTGATTGTGTATTCAAAACCAGGCATAAATCCTACATCGTTTTTTAATTGACTGTAGGAACCTTGCTCTAATATTTCCCTTAATCTTTCTTTATTTATTATGATGGTTTCTTCCATAATTTTTTCTATCAGGGCTTTGTTGTTTATAGGTTTTATGTAGGTTCTTGCTCCTGCTACCCTATTTTCTTCGCAAAAGGGTTAAATTAATAATCTTTATTCTCAAAGTAATGATAAACCTGTGAGTTGGATGTAGAAAAGTCAGAATCAATGTAGATGTTTTTTATTTTAAAGAAAATTCAGATTTTACATAGTAAAAAACTGTAAATTATAGTGTCCGTCCAAAAATATTTTTTTACTTATAGTGAAAACTACCCTTGGGTGATGGGTTAGTAGACTAAAAGCTTTAGGAATCCAAAGTACAACATATAATAAGTACCCTGTATCAAGATTGATGCAAAACAAGTGAAATTTGACCTTTTTAGAGAGATTTAGCCAAAAACTGGGCCATCTGGGGTCATTTGGGTGGATTTGACCTATCTCTGGCCCCCCTTGCTCGATTTTGATGAATGAAATCTCTTTATAACCGCTAGAGCCAATGGAATCGAGGGAAAGTTATATACACACCAAAACGTTAACAAATAAGGAGTGAGAGTGACGCGTTACCAAAACCGGAAGCTGCATACACTCTGGTGGCTACCATTAGCAGCTAACTTTTCCGCTCCGATTTTTACATAAAAAATGGAATTATGGATTATAAATAATTTTTTAAAAGGTACAGGTACATTATCAACCTATGGATCAACAGTTGTAGAATTTTTTTTTTTTCGTTTTAATGCCATTGAACACGTCTTTTGACCTAATTGACAGCTACGGTGAGACGATCTGCCGTAAATGCTCCGTAAAGGTACGTGTTGTGATGTCTGTGTTTGCTTCCCCTGTCGCAAGTTCGGATCGCTCAGTGATGATAATATACCTAAATAATCAGTGGAGTCTCAGCTTTAATCGGCTATATTGTATGTGCAGCTACGATAAGTAATAAGGGTATCTTTATCTTGAATTGTGTGCCGCAGTGCGTTAGAATATTTTCACTCAGGGGTCATTTAGACGCTTCTTATGAGACTTGTGTTTTGTTTTGGTAAAAATGGTTCATATCTTCAGTTAGCTGAGATTCTTCCCGTTAATCTGGTGCTACACATTAATAGTTTCATAAATGTTAAGAAGCCCTGAGACATTATCTCGAAAACAAAAAGGTGGGAGGGGTCCAATGACCGCCGTGCTTAAGAGGTTAAACTGGTTATATACTCGCCCATCTGTTGTCCCTTTTTCCTCACCGGGACCATGGTTAGTAAGGATGGGATTTTTTCCAACACAGATTTATTATTCGTGTTGACATATGTATGATCTGACCTTTGACCTCTCTCTTCTCTTTCTGGGCTGTCAGGGGTGAAACTTCTAGCGCCCTGACTGAGAGGGGTACTTATTGCCCTTGGATAGGGAAAGTTTCTTTCTGCTCTATCTATGGGTTGGGGGCAGTCAGGCTCATCACCACACTGCATCCCCTCTAGATAGTTTTGTACTGATTGATCCCTATCGATTAACATGTTCCTGAACTGATCATAACCTTGTCCCAGGTGCATCATTTTCCACCTAGGAGTTACCCCTGCCTGTCCTAGTACGGCTGCGCCTGTTCTTGTTTGTGGCATCATTTGCCTTTGTTCCATGCTAGCGTTGTACCACGCTGAATCTATCAGTCTAGGACGTTCCTTTTCCTCATCTCCTAACCACCTAGGTCTGAACTGTGTTTCCTCTTCCTCTTCTCCTCCTGATGTCCATAGAGGCTCATCCTCTAGAGGCCAGGTGTTTATGTTATTTTGTCTCATAGGGGGAATTGGTTTTGATTTTTTGTTTCTGGCCCTAGCCGTTTCCCTGAACCTTACATGTCTTTCCGGGCTTGGAGCCACGGGGGACACATCTGGCTCATTCATTTCCCATCTACCGGGCCTTGGGCCTTGCTCTTATCAGATTTCTCAGCTGCCGTCCGCTATTATTCCGCGACTCTAAGTCGTCGGCTAAATTACTGGCTGCTTGGCGGGCTCTGACGAGTTCACTTTCTATGATTGGGTCAGACCAGGGGGCCCTTGGAATTGCCGAATGTGTCGGGGGTGAAGGGGGGGGGGGGGGTATGCCCTTCTTGGGGTAGTATGTGGGCGTGCTCGGATGTCAGGGGTGTCAAAATTCAACCTTACTACCTCTCTTCCTGGTCTTTGGTTTAGGTTTACCTGACTGCCAAGGACTTCGGTTAACATTCTTATTCTGTTCATTTCTACCCTAAATTGTCTTTGGGCTTCTGTCTCTCCTTCTATGGGTAGGACCTGACTATTTCCGCCATTATCCTCTAGGATTGCGAGTGCACTGTCTATTGTCTCCCTCTCGCCCGATTCCACAGGGGTTTGTGGCTTTGGGTGTCTTAGTTCCTCCTCGTCACTTGTTTCCTCATCATCTTCCATAAATTCCTTATAGGATGAGAACAACGCTTCTATTGCTGTTTCCTCATCTTTCAGGTCTACTAGAATGTAGATGATTGTACTGTGGGGGAGAGAATCCCATGGTAGGCAATGGATTAATGCACTGACCAGTTTTTCTCCATTCCAACTTCCTAGTTTCTTTCCCTGAGTTCTGCACCTAAATGTTATTCCCCTCATTTCCTGGTCATCACTTAGGTCATCTATGTCTTCCTGCATCATTTTTGCCAAAGCCTGCAGATCCATACTTTCCACTCTTCCTTGGCTTGCTCCCAGTACATTTACCTGTACTTGGGTGAAGCTGGTGTAGGCTTTGTGGTCTGGCTCTGGGTATGTTAATCTGTATCCTGACTGTGGACCTAGTGCTATTGCCCTTTCTGCTGGGGACCCTGTTTGCCATTCTACAGCATCTTGATGCATGACAGCCATGTTATGTCTCCATGTCTTTGTATGCACTTCATTCCCCTGCACATTTATTACTATTGCTTTAGCTATCCTTCTCATTTCTGCCTCATGATCCTGGTCTTCCAACCATTGATCTGGGATCCTGAACGTTACTATTTTCCCTTGGGTTAAGGGCATCTCATCTGGTTTGGCCGTTGTTACATAAAACGTTTGGCCTCCTACTATAATAGGACCCCTATGTAATGCCCCTGTTTTCGGTGGGGGAACCGGTTTTGGTTTCTTTGGGGGTCTGCCTCCTATAGGAGGGTTTGGGGGGCTGCCTCCTATAGGAGGGTTTGGGGGGCTGCCTCCTATAGGAGGGTTTGGGAGTCTGCCTCCTATAGGAGGATTTGGGGGTCTGCCTCCGATAGGAGGATTTGGGGGTGATTGTGCTACTGGGTTGGGGTTCTCGTTGGGTAGGCCTTGTGGCCGTCCTGTCGGTAATGATTGTGGCTGGGGAATGCCCGGTGGGGCCCCATCACTTTCCGGTAGTTCCGGGGTTGATGGAGGTGCCTGTGGGGTTTCAGTTCCTCTTTTTGCTATTGCCATACTTCCTCTTAACTTGTTTGTTAAGAGTGAGATTGGATTTAAGCTTTCCTGGCCCTGATTTAGTATTTCCTGGGCCATTTCTGGACCCAAACTGTTTATTAGAGCCAGCCTTGCTGTATTAAATAGCGAGATTGGCCCTACTACATTTCCGCTCCTTGGTGCCGGATCCACCGGTGTAAAACCTTGGTTTATCCCTGTCTGTGTATGGTACGGGGGTGGCCTTGCTGTCGGGTCTACACTTGTATGTTTTGGATATCCCATGTTTAGATTATCCATCAGGAGCGCTAGTTGTGGGTCAAATTCCCGTACATCTATGTTTAGGCCTGACTCTAGGAAGTACTGTTTGTATTGTCCTGAGAGTAGCCAGTATGCTGCCCTTGCGTACCCTCCTGGAGTGTTTTCCACCCAGTATATTTGTCTGTCTACATTATCCCTGAGAACTGCAAACATTGCCATAAATGAGGCATCCTCATCATATCCAAAATTGCCTGCTCCGAAACGAGTGAGCAGCACTGGTTCTTGTGGAGATATACTTGAGATGGCTTTCTTTATTATACTCTCCAAGATTCTTCTTTGTGGTTCTGGACCAATCCCTAGGGGTTTTGGGTTATAGGGGACATGAATTATTCCGCGAATGTCCGTTGCCTCACCATGAGGTTGCCTTTGTAAGTTTTCTTCTTCTAGCGGCAGACTTTGTTGAGTTACTAAATCATTATAGTTTGCTTGTGTTTGAACGCTGTATTTCTCGCTAAGCGCTTTTGCTACCCCCTTTTTATGGTTCATGTCAGTGTTGGCCGGGTTCAGAACCCATGGCCGACCGATCATGTAGCCGTTAACATTTTTAATGTCGTCGACTAAAATCGCTACATGTGACCCGTTATTGGCTAAACATCGTATCCCCATCTGAACTAGTGTGTCCTGTGGTAGGGCTGGCGCTGTTCCCAGAGTAACTAACGGGTATTCGGGTGAATACATTTCATTATTTTCACTCGCTCCTGCCTCAGACCGTGATCCAAAAATGGATCCGGTTTGGGACATCGTTCCTACTGATATGGTTTTTTAATAGCTTACTGCTTGATCCCTAAGTGTGGTCGCGACCCACTCCGTCATCTGTTATAATATTTTCGGTTACCCTTTGGTGGGGGCCCTATTTGTATTTTTAGCGGCAGCTCCCCTCACTCAGTATTTGTCGCAATATTATACAGGTATAGTTATTCTCCTCTGTTCGGTTATAATGGTACTGCTGTCCTTTAATCATAAGCCGGTACAGATTATGACAGTCTCACCTCCTATCGGAAGATTTACTTGTTAGTTTTTACGCTTGAGCTTTTTAACGGAACGTTCTTCTCCTTTATGTGATAAAGGCGTCTATTTTTTAACCCATATTTTAGACCCTTTACCGTATGCGCTCTTGCTTTGATTTCTTTAGACTCTTTACTCGCCTTTGTTCGTCGCCACAAGGCACTCCGTGTATAATAAGGTTAGCTCTCGGAGAACTCAGTTTGACTGAGGCTCTTTGTACAGGTTGTTAAGTTCGTGCTCTGGCACTTTCCTCGCAATTATTCAGTTTGTTCAAAGAACGAGACAACTTTTAAACTGCGCGATCATGCCCCACGTTGGGCGCCATGTTAAAAGGTTGCGGTTTTTACTCAGACCGGGCATAAAAGGTGTGACCCACACACCACCACGAGGTACCGACAAACTCCCTTCTTTCTATACTGTGGAGGAAACTTCTGTGTAGTAATGCATGGAGTCACCGACTCAGGAAGGAGACACGGTGAGAGTTGGAGCTTTGATGTCAAACACTGATGGGTTTATTCAGAGTATTCGGCCGGAGGATTCACATCACAAATCAAAGAGTCAGAGGTTCTGACCACACGGTAGAGTTGCCACGTCAATTCTGAAGAGCCTCTCTCTATGCTAGACCTTTTAACAGGTTCACAGAGAGAAATCAACATCTCTGAAGGAGTAGACTAAACACTGAATCATCTGCGTCCAACGCTCATGGCCTCAAGGATTTCACATCCGAGAGCCCACAAACACCGATAAAGAAGTGCTTCAGTGTTCTCACAACAATTACCCTTCGTGCCAGTCAAGTTGACCGGTCTCACACTGGGGACAACAACACATATGGCACCAAGGCCTTTCCTTAAAGGAAATAACACATGTCAGAGTAAAAGGTTAGATATCTAGAAGAATTATTCCTTAACAGTTCCTCTCTTTTTATCATTTTTGATAACCTTAAAACATTAGTCTAATAATTCTGGTCAATACTTAAATCAATAGGCGTCTTCAGATTCGAGTGTGGTCTCACCTTACATTCAATTACATCACAAAGTAGAATAAGATTGAAACCTTCAATCACAGTGATTGATACAGGCAATCATAATAGGAAAAATTATCTCTCATCAGTGTTTGGAGCATCTTTTGTCAAAAGCATAATAATGAACACACATAAAACACAGATACATAATAGCAAAATATTTGTTTTAAACTAATATCTTTTATCATTTAAACCATTAGTTAATGTCATTTATCAAACTATAAAATCAAAACCAGAAACAGCTTAAAGATTTGCTTTAAGGCAATCACTAGTCAAAAGCATTTCAAACTTAGGATCATAAGAGATCCAGCTAAGGCATAAAATTCACAGTGGTGATTTGATCAATCTGTAATCCACAAAGTTGCAGTGTCCTCAATTTTAGGATTACTTTACGTTTACTTCATTACGCTTTAGTCAAGAGTAAGGCATTTAGTCTTAGAAAAATCAATACATTCATTTTAATCAAATACAGTGTTCAAAATCTGAAAAGGAAAAATCAGATATTTGTCGTGTAGTGTAACAACCTGAAAGGGAAAAGTCAAAATATCTTTTCTTTAATCTAAGCAATTTTAATTCATTGGTCATTGTAAGGGGGAACCCATGGTTCGGAAACCACGGCAGCGACCCACGGGTCTGGAAGCTCGGCGTCGTACATCATCACGGTGTCATCAACGGTGGTGTACCCCTCTGTGGGGCCTGGAGGGCGACTTTGGTAATCTTTCGCAGGACTAGTTTAACTACAGTGACTAGGCATATTATCAGGATTAGCACACCTAGGATAAACACTGAAATGGTAACAATGAATTTTACAATCCCCCCTCCCCATGACCCAAATGTTCCAGTTAAATCCCCAAATGCAAACCCATGAGTTTCGTGCAATTCTTTTATTCCCCTAGCAGTATCATGAGCCATATCCATGACCTCAGGTGTGGCATCAGAGATGAAAGAACAACACTCAGATCCAATCACCTTGCATGTACCCCCCTGTGCTGCTAGTAGAAGATCCAGTGCCATGCGATTCTGTAATGCCACTGTTCTAACTTCCTGCAGTTCTTTGTGTTCAGCTAACATGGCTGTGTTGGACACATTAAGGTGCTTCTCCACAACCTTGGAGAGAGCTATAATTTCCTGCTGGGAAACATAAATACCGTACCAGGGCAGCAATGCGCTAGCCAGCTGCTGACCTGTTGTGATGGTTCTACGAGTTCTGTGTAGGGCAGGGAATATTGCTGCAATCTCCTCAGTCTCTACTTTACGGATCAAAGGGATTAGATAGGCTAGATAACAGGTGCCATCAAAAGTATCATAAGGCATGCAACCGTAGGCTCTGTTCCCACAAACCAAGTAAACTCTCTCTGGAAGGGGAGTTCTGGTTAACTTGATCTTTACTACGGTGTTACAGTCGCTGTGGCCCACATCGTTAGAGGGTGAAAACCCTCCTCCGCTCTGGAAGCAGATGGACACATTCTTCCACTCATGCACCACAACTGGGGGAACATAAACGGAACAGTCACGTGTAGGGGATTTACCTAAGGGTAATGGCAGTGAACAGTCATGTATTTTAACTTTCACTGAGTTCACTGTTCGGGCGCCAAACCAGGGTACAACTGCTACCATGGCTTCAACCAACAAAGATGGTGTGTGCGGTTGAGGTGAACATGTTGGACTTGTGGAAGTGGCTGAGCAATTAGTCTGGACTAGAGCTAATTGGAATCTGTATTCAAAAGCTAGTTCAACGTATTTCTTCACATATATAAGTTTTAGAACCCTCAACCGTTTGAAACCGTCTGGCAGGTAGTCTTTATTTACTGTGTCAACAATGAGCGAGATTAAGCCATTGTACTTTAAAGGTTGCTCAAAGTCTATGGGGTAGGAAGGGGTGTAACAATCATCTGCATCCTTGCTAATTCGGGATGCTATATCACTCCAGGTGACTAAACTGTAGTCAGCTTTTGTGAAAGGAATTGGGCTGAACATGGGAGAGTACATGGATTCTGGCATGTTCTGGCACAGCCAACAGTTGCTAACCTTGCGTTCATGTGCATAGTCTAACATTAAACTCATTGCGGAATTGGTTTGAGTTTGTTTAGGTGGAGTAATTAAGGCATTTTTTGAAGAGTCTACATCACTCTCTGGTGACTTAATTACATCTGAACCTGGTTCACTAAATGAACATCTAGTGACCCCTGCACTGGGATCTTTGTAATTTGGTGTCCATGTGGTACACATGGGATCATCCTTTAATTGTTCCTTAGTGAAACACCACATTTCTGGGGGCACATTTGCAACAGTGTTGAGTGTTATTCTTACCATCCGCTGTGAGACCTGGAACCGCTGGTACCCCGTCTCTGGATAGACGTTCCACGCCCACAAGCCTTTGCTTAAAAACACAGGAAACACAACAACACAGTCATTTGAGTTACATTTTGTAGTCGGACATTCAAAGGAAATATTCTGTGACCCTCTCTTGGGGATGAAAAGGGGTTTGGCACTGAAGAGAGCAGGAAGAGAGAGAAGCCTTCTCTCGGGGCCCACTTTCCTCCTTCTTCTCACTCTTTTTCTCTCTCGCACCACACTGAATGTTTGTGTGGTGCTCGAAAACAACCTGTCTGTGCCCTTAGATAAGAGCACCTTATACTCTCCCTCTGAGTGGCGAGAGCCCTCGCCACCTGTCGTTGGGATTGCCTCAGCGTCGTCCAGCAGGGCTTCCTTGGCCAGGTATAGCAGTACAAGGAGTATGAGGACCGCCTTCACACGCCTACACCCTGACCCTCCCCACTGACCGGTGGAGGAGACAGACGGCATCGTGAAGCGTGGATCCACTCTGTCCTACCTTGGACTTTTAAGGCTGTTCTGGTCACTATTAACACCTGGAAAGGACCTTTCCACCTGGGAGACAAAACATCTTTTTCAAGAGACTTGATTAGCACATTATCTCCGATCTGAAAAGGGTGTGTGGGCTCCTCTCCAGGCTGAGGGAGCCTGTCAGCCACCTGCCTGTGAAACCTTCTCAACATGTTGGTTAGATATTTCACATAGTTAGTCATGTAATCATCTGTCCACAAAAGAGTAAGTTTATGGGGTGTTACTGGGGGACTGGACCCTGTGTGCATTGGCCTCCCCATTAATACTTCGTGGGGGCTAAGCCCTGTCGTAGCATTTGGTGTGCTTCTGATGGAGCACAGGACTAGTGGTAGTGCATCTACCCATTTCAATCCTGTGGTCAACATTGTCTTGGTGAGTTTCTCCTTTATGGTCAAGTTCATTCTCTCAACCTGTCCTGAGCTTTGTGGGTGATAGGGAACGTGCAACTGCCATCTGAACCCTAACACTATAGCTAGACTCTGGGTTATCTTAGAAATGAATGCTGGACCTCTGTCACTGTTAATTCCTGTGGGCACACCAAATCTAGGAATAACATCTTTGAGAAGACACTTTACAACTGTTCTAGCGTCTTCTTTTCTGGTTGGGTAGGCCTCTACCCATTTAGAGAACTGGCACACTATTACCAAGAGATACTTGCAACCTTGGCATGGTGGCATGTGTGAGAAGTCGATTTGCATATTTACAAAGGGCCCCGACGGGGGTACCAAGTGTTCGTGTTGGACTGGGCCACTTTTCTTTCTGGTCTGCTGGCATATCATGCATCTATCTACTAGGGCCTGTGTCGCTAGTGTGATGCCTGGGGCAAACCATTGTGATCTTATAATCCCATTCATCCCTCCTTTTCCTACATGTGTAGAGCCATGTGCAACATGTGCCAACACATGTAGGAACGAACGGGGGCAGACCATTCGGCCATCTGGGTGGAGCCACAAGCGGGACTCAGCGTCAAGTGTACAACTTCTGCGCAGCCATAAGTCTTTCTCCCTATCATCAGCGCGGGCTTGCATGTCCGCGACATCATTAAAGGAAGGTAAAGAAATGGGTTCAGCGGGTTGTGTGGAGGAACATTGGAGCACCATGGAGGAGGAGGAAATGGCCGCTTGTTTAGCCGCTGTGTCGGCTAATGCATTTCCGCGTGAAATAGGATCATCAGAATTTTTGTGAGCAGCACATTTAACTACTGCTAGCTGTGCAGGGAGCAGGATAGCTTCTAACAGTTGAGCCACTAACGCATGATGTTGAATAGGCTTACCAGTTGATGTTAAGAAACCGCGCATTTTCCACAAGACTCCAAAATCGTGGCATACACCGAAAGCATACCTGGAGTCTGTGAAAATGGTTGCAACTTTATCTTTAGCCAGAATGCATGCTCTGAGTAGAGCATATAACTCTGCCGCCTGAGCCGACGTGCCATTGGGCAACGCTCGGCTTTCTAAGACTTCCCAGTCGTTCACAACAGCATAGCCAGCTAAATGTAATGTGTCAGACGGTCTACAGGCAGACCCGTCTGCGTACAGAATCATATCTGAATTTGGTATTGGTGTTTGCAACATATCAGTTCTGGGGGAAGAAGACAGATCAATGGTTGTGATACAGTCATGTGTTAGGTCAAAGTCTGGTATTGGGACCAGTGTGGCTGGATTCAGAGGAGGGGAGCGCTTAAGAGTGATGTGCGGGCTTGAAAGAATGACCGCCTCATAACCAGAGCGCCTTGCTGCTGTCATATGCTGAGTAGCAGAGGTGTTCAGAATGTGCAAAACTGCATGTGGGACATGAACCACACAGTCACTGGCCAGTACAATGGGAGAGTATTGTTTGATAACTATTGCAACTGCGGCCACAGCTCGCAGGCATGAAGGCATACCAAGTACCACAGGGGAAAGTCGAGACGAATAGTACGCCACAGGCCGGTAGTTAGAGCCATGCTTTTGTACCAAAATGCCTGTTGCAAAGCCCCCCTTTTCATGGACGTGAAGATGAAATGGTTGATGGTAATCTGGGAGACCCAGGGCCGGAGCCGATGTGAGGGCCTGCTTTAAATCCTGAAAGGCTGTGTGCATGTCCTCAGACCATTGAACAATGTTGGGGGCGGCCTGCAGAGTGGCAGCACGCAGGACGGAGTCCATAGCAGCGTACTCGTATATCCAATGTCTGCAGTAGTTTGCCATGCCCAAGAAGGAAAGCATTTCCTTCTTTGTGTGCGGTGGTGGCACTTTGTTCAAAAGGCAGACTCTCGCAGGTGAGAGGAGGCGGTGTCCATCTCTCAGAATGTGACCCAAATACGTGACCTCTGTCTGGCAGTATTGTAACTTGGCCAGGGATGCTCTGTGTCCGCATTCAGAAAGTCTTTTCATGAGCAGAATGGAGTCAATGCGACAGGCGTCTTTGTTAGGGGATGCAATCAAGAGGTCATCAGCATACTGAAGGAGGGTGCTACCCCCTGTAAGGACCAAGGGGTCCAGGTCTCTTTTAACAGCTGCAGCGTACACAGTAGGTGATTCGACAAAGCCCTGTGGTAGGCGCGTGTATGTGATTTGTTTACCTCTGAATGTAAATGCAAACAGATACTGGCTTTCTGGATGCAAGGGAATAGAGAAAAATGCTGAACAAAGATCAATGACTGTGTAATGTGTCGAGTCTGGAGGCAAAGAAGCAAGGATCGAATTGGTGTCAGGCACAATGGGTGCTGTTGGAATGACAATGGCATTAATAGCTTGCAAATCTTGGACAAAGCGCCACTCATCAGGGCGATTGTGCTTCGGGATTGGCAAAATGGGTGTATTGCAGGGGCTTGAGGTGTAAACCAAAACCCCTTGATTGAGCAATGACTGTATTACCCCCTCAATGCCCAAAATGGCTTTTTGGGGTAAATTGTACTGTCTGATCGCTGGCAATCTGGCATTGGCCTTAAGTGTCACTCTGTGAGGGGGAGCAGAACTTACAAACCCCACATGATTCTTGTGCTTGGCCCATAATGTGGCTGGAACCTCGGAATAGTCTGAAGGAGGGCCATACTTTGTGGGAGGAGGTGGTTGTAAATGAAGAAATGTGCTCTGGGGAAGAGAAATGGGCTCAGGGAGACGCAGCATGTAATGTTCCTCCCCAAGGTTGATCAGATTGGGTGTGTGTGTGTGAGGGAAAGAAGCTGTTACAGCTTCCAACCGAGCATGGCAGTGGGCTGCCATAGCCCCCATCTCCTCAGGACTACTGCCTGGAGTGACAGCTACGGTGACGTGAGGGACAGTTTCAACAACATGAAGGCCCTGCTGTGGGGGTGTGAGCCTAACAGGCAACGCACACCCCTGAGGTCCTATAAATAGAAACTGCTCGCATTCCAACTGATCTGAGCTGTTGCAAAAACTCCTAGCTGATAGTGCATACTCATTGGAGGGGTTAAATGCAGCTGTGCAGTGACAATGTAACACTGGCCTCATAGATGACATCATAGAGGCGCATACTGGGGAAATGCTAGCAATGTTTTGAATCCCCTTTGTGGAAAAAATGGAAATCATTTGGAAATCTGGAAATGACCAACAATAAAGATTGTTTTGGGATGAGTGTATGAATTGAACAGCCTGATATACCCTGTTATCTGGAATTGTCAAATACAATCCGTCTGGTGTGCAATGTATGGTTGCTTGTAGCTCACACAGTAGGTCTCTGCCCATTAGGTTAATTGGGCTGCCATCTGAAATAATGAAAGTGTGTTGCACATGTGATCCTTCAACTGAAATGTTAGTTCTCTCTGACATAGGCTCTGCCATTGGAACGCCGGAAACGCCTACAGTGGTAATGAAAGAGTTTGTTGCTTTACACACTTGCTCCTTTGTTCTTACTGCTGATAGTGTGGCACCACTGTCAACCAAAATGTCAACAGTTGTGCCATTTACCTCAACTGGCATCATTGGATCCTCACGGGG
Source organism: Trematomus bernacchii (assembly GCF_902827165.1). Taxonomy (NCBI): domain Eukaryota; kingdom Metazoa; phylum Chordata; class Actinopteri; order Perciformes; family Nototheniidae; genus Trematomus; species Trematomus bernacchii. The sequence goes on along the minus strand of NW_022988065.1, from coordinate 21,006 downwards.
GTTAGTGGAAAGGCGAATAGTTGCTGCTTGAATGGGGAAATGTTGTGTTCCTGATCCTATTCCTCCATGGCCTCCCTATAGTTGATTATGGCCACCCTGTGTTGCTGCATACTGCCCCTGCTGGGCCTGCCTGTCATAGGGTGGAAACTGGCTGTAGGGCCGAGGTGGGGGTGGTGTATATGATGCAAGTGCGGGCGGCGGTGGTGTAGACACAGCAGGCAAGTTTGATGTGTGCTGCGGTGCTCTCCACCTGTTGGCGCATCTACCTGCCCAATGATCGGTTCCGCCACAGACATGGCAGTGCATTGGCCTTTGGGTGTTTTTGTTCGGCTTCCTGTTTTGAGGACCCTGTGACTGTCCTGAGTTCTGATACCGTTGTGTGCGATTTTGTCCCTGAGACTGCTGTGAATAATTCTGACCCCGATAAGCCTGTGTGCTACTCTCAGGAATTTGTTGTAGCAACTGCCTGCTTCTGGGGGTCAGAAATATCTGGCTTCTGTGTAGGGCTCGCATGGTGGCAACAGTGGTCTTCCAGGTTTTCGTCTGCCAATCTGGGGTGGCTAACATGTAAGCCTGTGCTGCCTCTGGGATAAGGTTATGCAATAAGCTCTGTACTGCAAACAAATCATTGATCTCCCTTTTAATGCCTGCATTGTTGTCCCACACTGTCATGAATCTCTGGATAAATTCTGGCACTGTCTCTGTTGGGCCCTGGATGCAAGCCATGACCTGAGAAAAATCAGTGTGGGTTTTAGCGCATGCTCTGATAGCTTTAGTGGCGTCACTCTCTAGCCACTTAGTGAGGGGCTGTTCTACGGGCCACTCTCCTGCCTCTGTGCAGTCTGGAAATTTAAACTCATCTTTGCACGTGGCCCAATCTGACTTGTATGTGAGCACGATTAGCTGCTTAGCATCATGCACCAGACATTGGTACACCGTGCACACATTGGTCAGCCATGCTATATAGTCATCTGGGCTCTTAGTGGGGTTGGGAGCATGTCTTGTGACATCGATAACCTCTGAAGGAGTCCATGGTTTATAAACTGGGACTGTTCCTATCAGGATTCTCGGGGCATTGTGTAATACTTCACTACCGGCAGCGGCATGCAACGTTTTCTGCTCTAACGCTACTTTTGATGTCTGTCTTGTGATCCTAGTCCCTTTCAGGATCTTTAACTGTTCTGGTGTGAACTGTCTCTGTGGTGTGGTTGCTGGCAGTGGCGGAGGAGGAGGAGGAGAAGGGTTTCTTTCTGGAGATGACCCCCCTGATTCTGAAAACGTGCTGGGTGCTTCACCAGAAGCCCCATTTTCGCTCTCGGGGTCAGACTTGTGTGTCTCTGTTAGGTCTAGCTCCTTTCTCTTTTTCTCTCTTTCTCTCTCTGCCTCAATGCCCTGCTGTACTGCTAACTGTCTCCGTTTTATTTCTACCTGGTGTGCTAACTCTGTCTCTCTTTTTCCTGCCTCATATTCTGCCTGGTTGTTGTTTATGATAGCGGCAGCTGCCAGTAGCAAGTCGTTATCTGAGTTCCTGGCAATAGGATTTGGTTCATTTGTGTCTGCAGAAAGGAATACTTTGGGACAAAGTGTTACAGTGTTCTCTTTGATCAGGCTCTGTGTCAGCGGGACCCCTGCGTCTGTCAAAATGCTAATTACTCGGGACAGGAGGGGGGGTTTGCCCTGGTGCTTGAGCCAGTCAAACATTACAGCCTTAGCTATGGCCGCAACATCTTTGCCATGTCTCTGTTTTATCTTGGACATGTTTTCTGCTCTAACATCAAAAGCGGCTTCTAGGCTGAGCAAGTGGCAACCCGCAACACATTTAGAAACATTATCAATCAGAGCTTTGAGCTCACTTGAGCCCCACTCACCACTTCCACTTTCACTCTTTTTCTCCTGACCTACTTTTCTGTCTGCCACAGACATCCACGCTCTCACACATTCTCTCATGTACTCTGTGTCCCAAGAGGGATTCGTCTCTTCTTCCACAATTTGATGCGCTTGCCACAGCACACCTATGTCAAAAGTGCCTGTGTATGGCCACTCAAACGGAATTCTCCCTCTCAGATTGCTTTGTTGTGAGAATTCACACATCAGTGCTGTGAAAGGCATCACATGATTCCAGCCCATTGCTCTGCCGACTATCCCTGACGGCATATTTGGGGAAAACATGTGTGTGTAGTTCTGGTTGTCTGTTGCAAATTGTGGGGGGGGGCTCTTTATTGTCTGTGTCTTAGCTCTAACAACCGGTACCGTTGTGGACACATGATTACCCATTTTACGGTTAGTACAAGAAGAACCACACTGCAATCAGACAAACAAACATAAACTCATAATAAACACCAGCGTGACAGCAAACGTTTATCCAGCTCAATTTAGTCTGGATTAAAGAGGTTTCAGAGGGGGTAGGGACTATATGATCTCTCCCAATGGGAATCCAGTGGGGTACCTTGACTCGTACCTCCACCCTTGTATACAAGTCCTTAGATCGGTGCCTGAAGACCGTCCAAGAGCAATAACTAGCTTATCCTCTTGCGACTCCACTATCCCTGCTCTAGTGGTGCTATGCCCCCCCGATCCGGAGCACATAGACTTTTTTCCTCTACCCTTTCTATCCGAAACCACACAGTTAACTGTAGTCCTACTCGACCAGCCTACACACCTCCCATCATGCTCATCCCAACGATGAAACAAAGTTTTGCTCTACACTTGCATACCACTGCCCACCCATGATCAATTAGCCTATCATTTTATGTATGCACCCCGGACCGACATCAGCTCCTCAGCAATGTAGGGTGCCTGTCGCATCAGGTAATGCACGCACCTCGCACTTGCCAGCACATCGTAAATGGCCACAAGCCACGAGAGTGCTTTTAAACCGTCTCGTTTTTAATAGAGACGGCGGTGGTGTGAGTTAAAGTTATAGACAAAAGCTGTGATTTTCTCCCTCTGAGTTCACTTCACCAGCTCATGCAGATACGGGGAGGTATTTGACACACATTCCCCGGAGCTGCAGCAGCTGGAGCCGTGTGTTTTTTAGAGGCGCTGGGGGTAATATCTATGGCTGCTTTAGTTAACTGCTAGTGTTGGCCGCTGAAACCCCCGGAATCTCGGCGATTTGTTCATTACAAATCTCTATTTTGATTTCACACAGAAGTTCCACTTTACTGCTGCCCTCATTAAGGTCTTTTTAAACATCTCCGTGTATGCCTGCACGGCACATACGTCCCGAGCAGCACACACAGAGGGAACCAGCCAGGACAGAGTCCCTGGATGATCCCCTGGGGTTAATAGCCCCAAATGTTCATTAACCAAAACGAAACGCAGCTGCTTAGCTTCACAGATAATTTTAGGATACCGTCAATCACAGATTCTGGTAAGGCAATGTCCAAATGTAGATTTGAAATCACACTTACCAGTCTCTGAAGATATGTTGGTATCCTGCCGACAACGCCAATTTGTGGAGGAAACTTCTGTGTAGTAATGCATGGAGTCACCGACTCAGGAAGGAGACACGGTGAGAGTTGGAGCTTTGATGTCAAACACTGATGGGTTTATTCAGAGTATTCGGCCGGAGGATTCACATCACAAATCAAAGAGTCAGAGGTTCTGACCACACGGTAGAGTTGCCACGTCAATTCTGAAGAGCCTCTCTCTATGCTAGACCTTTTAACAGGTTCACAGAGAGAAATCAACATCTCTGAAGGAGTAGACTAAACACTGAATCATCTGCGTCCAACGCTCATGGCCTCAAGGATTTCACATCCGAGAGCCCACAAACACCGATAAAGAAGTGCTTCAGTGTTCTCACAACAATTACCCTTCGTGCCAGTCAAGTTGACCGGTCTCACACTGGGGACAACAACACATATGGCACCAAGGCCTTTCCTTAAAGGAAATAACACATGTCAGAGTAAAAGGTTAGATATCTAGAAGAATTATTCCTTAACATATACTACCTCCATTAATCAGTTTTCGCACATCATTTCAACTTTTACCCTGTTAGTTTTTCCCTTTAGACTTTAAACACAGACCTTAATGAACACACCTCTGAAACCTTGGGATTCAATACCCGTAAATCACTGCTGCCGTATTTAAGATCAACCGATCGTGGCGACCTCCAATATGACATAGAATCCAGCAACAGAGTTAGCTTAGGTGCGACTTACCTGTTGTTCTCTCTGGTGTCTCTGCAAGACTCCGTCAGGGATTGATCCTCAGCCAAGGAACAGGACACTGGAATCAGACTGGACTCAGGACTCAAGCTATTGTGGGAACAGGTTTACAGTGCCGTCTGAATTGTCACCTATTCAACAATAATCAGAAGGGCTACATGGACTTTAGTTTCCTATCACAAATGTGAACAGGTAGTTTTATTAAAGTTTCACAAGTTACAACACCACACATCAATAAAAAATGAAATGCGTTTTGCCCAGATACATATTATATCCGAGATCTTTGCCTCAATACGAGTAAGTAATACGATCGTCTTCTGTTGCTTGCTAAACAAGCTGGAGAGTTCAAGTTCAAAGCTGGGTTCGAAGAGGAACTGCCCTCCAGTGTTTTTCAGTCTTCTTTTATCCTCTTTTTTCCCGCGGTTTGTCACATGGTCTGACACGTGGTTTGTCACATGCTTTTTGTGCAAGCTGGCGCGTTTAGAGGTGTCCTTCTTCGTTGTTGTGTTTAACTGTTCACTTCCAGCGAGGAAATACATAACAGATGTTCTCCTCGAAAAGGGAAGTGCATAGAGAGTTTAAGTCCTCGAAAGAGGAAGTGCGTACTTTGCATCACGGGTCTTTATGAGCACCCATGTAAGGATTTATGTTATACACCCTGTTTATATTGCTAAAGCATTAAACTATACGATACATGTCTATGGCATTCAGAGTTTTAACACAGTTTTTAGGATATTTAAGCTTTATATAATAAAATACATTGTTCCATTTTCTTCCTCTCTTCAACAATATATATATATATTTGTTGCACTGTTGGAGGAGCCTGTGACCTAAGTTTTTCATTGACATATCTACACTGTAGCTAATGGGCATATGCCATAAAGCCTCGAAACCGGACAGGAGGGGGGAGAAGGAGGGGGGTGTGGAGGGGGGAGGGGGGCAGCGCTAGACAGGGGGGAGACAGGGGGGATACCGCCCCTGTACGTGATAAGGATATAACAGGCAGGTGTGATATCGCACCGGCATGTTATAACACCTCGAACAAAGGAGGTCATTAGCATAAGTCGTAGTAGGTGTGACCTGTCACTTTTTTATGCATACTAATGTGATGGAAGCGGGATCATTACTACTACTCGCTTATTAAAAGAAAAACATGCATTCTTGTACTCGGGAGGGGACATTGACAGAGGATTACTGGAAAATACAGTAAGTACTTCATAGTACTTGTCGGGGTAGTTTCAGTAGTACTGAGTCCAACAGGATCAATCTCACGAAGAACTAATGGCAACAAAAAATGATTCCCTCATCAAACTTAGTAGAAGTGACTTGATTTTGTTCTCAGCAGGGGACTTTGACAGAGGATTTCTCACAAAATACACAGTAAAATTACTTCAATGTATTGTTAGTAGCAGGCTAACTAATACAAAGTCAAACCGTATCAATTTCATTAAGAACAAATGGTAACATTTTATTTGTATCACTCATCAAAGATAGCAGATAAACATGCATTATGTACTATGGAGGGGACTCTGACAGAGGAATACTCACAAAGTACACAGTAAAAGTAGCCTACTTAATTTCATTTCTGGTAGCAGTCAATATAGTACCGAGTCCAAACGTGTTAGTTTTATTAAGAACTTGTGGTTAAAAATATTCACTCACTCATTGAATATAGCAGGGAATAAAATGCTGCGCAACTTACATGATGCCGTTTAAAACATATAATAATAAATGGCGGTGCCGGCCGTCAGCGAACCGAGCCGGCCTTTCTCCGCATCTGATTCATGTCATAAATCTGATTTTAGAAAAGCGTTTTAGCCAATCAAAATGAAATATGCGGGACATCGTCTCAATTTGCGGGACGCACCAAAAGTCGTGAAAATGCTGTGCAGTACTGCACAAAACGGGACATCTGGTCACCCAGACGGCTGAGTTGACCGCAGTGCAGAATCGCTGTATAGTTGAAATCTCCTAACAATGTTGTCCATTTTAGACATAGGCCTATTATATTTACAGCCCTTTATAACATTCATTCTGGGCTCAATATGTGTCTTGGCTGTTTTCGTTGTGAAAACAAATGGACCTAGATACACGGATTGACCGTCCTCATCTGCGCTCTTATTTTGTAAGGTAACTTCCGGTAGCAGAATATGAAAAAATTGTAGTTTTTTTGTTTCTGTTTTCTAGTGAATTAATTTTTTGTTTTGAGAAATAGAAAATTAAAATCATCCCGTTTTTTAAGTTTAGTAAATCCCTATTTGACCATGATAAAGAAAAACGCCTTGTATTTCAATTTTGGTTTTTCAATTTTAAAACGAAAATCAAATATCCAGTGGTTTTTTGTTTTTGAATTTCCATTTGTGAAAAGAAAATCCAATGACCAAAACATACACTGACCATACACTGACCTCAATGGATGTTTTGTGACAGTATTTCTGAGAAAAAGTCAGCTGAAATGGTGGCATAGTTGCCACTGCTTTCAGTGGCGTTTTCTCCCGGAGGCCAAGGGAAGCCAGGCTTCCCCTGTTTTTCGGATTGTAGTTATAATTTAAATAAATAAATAAAAACACTTTGTTTTGTTTCGATAATTCTCCTTTGCTGTGTGTTGCTGCCGGCCCGTCTCTCCCCCACTCTCATTGAGTATTTTACAAAGAGTGAAACAATCAGCGCCCCTCTAGATGTTATGGTGAAACAGTAGATTGCATTCACTGTTGCGAGAGGAGGCCAGTCAGATTGGGCTTCCCTTGGTGAAAAAAATTGAGGGATTGACCAATCAGATGAGGCCCACGTGATGCCCCTGCCAACCTGTGATTGGTCAGGGTCATGCCAAGGGAAGCCAGCTGCTTCTGGCTTCCCTTCAGAGGCGGCTGGCGATTTCACCTGAATAGATGAGATTGTTTATATTTTTTAGTTACTTTTGGACTACGGACTGAGCTAATTACAGAGACGAGGACTGTTGCTGCACTTGCCGTGTGTTAGAAAGGGAAGGGAAGAGAAGGTGGACTATCGCATGCAAATGTTTCTGTACATAATTGTTTTTGAATTCATGTGTTTCATACACGCCTACTGATACTTTGATGTGTACATAAAACTTTAAAGGTCTCCTGATTTACTTTGTGAATGAATGCACTGCGCATTGAGCGGCTGGTATTGCATTTGGGGGGGGGGTGTGTCTGCATAAATTAATAAGAAAATGCTTAAATTAATAAAACGAGAGTTTCGGCTGGAGAGTGCGTGCGGACCTGTCGGTTAGATAACAGGCGTGTGCAAGTCCTGCATCTGTGTGATACAAATGTGTGTAAAATGATACCGGGCGCTGTAATCACTCATCTGGTTACGTTATTGACCACCCACCCCCCCCCCCCCCCCCCCAACCAACCCAAATGGGCTTCCCCTAAATTTTTCCCCACGCCACGCTACTGACTGCTTTACGTTTCGACAGCATGTTTGAACGTATTTGCAGCAGTAAATGTGGCTGTTTGGCCACTGACGTTGCCATAACAACACCTGAATGTAAATGTGCAACCTCCATTTGTGACAGATTTTTGCATGAAATTATAATTCTTCTGAATGATATTCCTATTGACAGCTAGTTTCTATGTGAACATTATGAGATGGACAGCCAGAGAGAATAAATATAAAACAGGTATGAAATACTACAGATGGGGCATCTTATTTCGGACGCCAGCATACAGCTTCCTGCCTACTGCCAGCCAGTTACCTGCCTAAGACCTGCCAAAGACCAGTATCCAGGAATGTTAAGCCCTCCCACTATTCTCCAATTTCAGGGTTTAACCAGGAGATGGCGCTATATATTAAATAACTATGGCCAAACTAAGACTTAGTTTTTCACAAGAGAAAATGCAGATATTATATAAAAAACTAAAGTTAAAATCTTGTTTTTAATGCCCCAAGAGCAATAAATCACCGACCCCCCTCTGAGTGAATACCTGTTAACTTAACATCTTTTCACAAGCTTTTTGGAAGAAAAGACTGACCCAAGAGACCTGTAGTTGACTAATTACAGGCCTCAATAAAGTTCTGCCATTGGTTGTGAAAAACAACGGTGGACATAGTGGAAAGTGAAATTGACATTGTCGAAAAAACACTTGTTAAAAAAATCCTGAGTGAGGCTTTCATAAATTGCATTTAGCTGACGCTTTTATCCAAAGCAACTTACTATTTGATAAATGATTATTCATAACAAATATGAGTGATGTGTGATTATTATTCATGCTATATACTGATATAGGGCTAAGTAAGCAATCAATCCTGCAAATGAACCCTTAGTTGTTCAATATATTTATTCAGACAATGTGAGTAGAAATACAGAAATTCTGCTCCCACCTAAGGCCAACGTTGCAATATTACAACATTTCCCTAAAAACTTTCCAAAACGTAAACATTTTTAAAACTCTTTCATTTCTGCTCCAGAGCAGTTAAATTGGGATTTGATATGTGGGGGGGGGGGTTCTGTTAGAAGGTGCGACGGGGGAGGGGGGAGAGACGCTCGTGAATTGTCAACGTGGGGGGGGGCCTCTCTGCACGGAGGAGCCGCGGAGAAGAGACACACGTTCACTAAGCCGAATCACAGTGATCTGCTATTTTAAAGTAAATTCAACACATATCGACCCTAAATATAGCATATATTACGAACGAGAAAGTGTTAACATTGTTTTTTGTAAACATATGACAAATGTGCGAGGGTGATGACATCAGAGCATCGTCCTATGGGCTTAGCCCCGGACAGGTACAACAGGTATTCACTCAGAGGGGGGTAGTTAACCATTTACATGTCAAAAAGCAACATACAGTAGGCGGGTGGGGGATGGTGAACGTTTACATTTAATTTAAGGGGAGCAGTTACTGAGAAGTATATAATGAGAACTGCTACCAATGGTGGCCTATTTAGTTAAAACAAATGAATAACGACTATATATTATAATAAAATAAACACCGGCTGTTGTTATGCCTGCTGTAACGTTAACTTACTCCGTTCTCCGCTTAAGTAATTATGCCGTTACAAGCTCCATAGTTGTATTTATCATCTAAATTTGCCGAAACAAGTTTAATATTCTGAAAGCCAAGACTTTGTTTATTTGAAATCAGATGAAAACAAACTGTAACGGACCCTGCTGTGTTATCTTGATATTTCCGGCACAGACCCTTTCATACCGGCAATGCGCGATAGAAACAAGAGGAACTGCGACAGCATAAATATGCGAACACAAACCTAGACTGCTGGAGAAGAGATATCACAAGGGGGGGGTTGGGACACACACATTCCGATGGCCAATTCGTTTTAAACAAAGAGTAGGCTATATTCAACATAGGGGGGTGGGGGCTGGTGAACGGTATGGTCAATGTTTGTAAACACTGTGACATTTTGACTTTATTTGATCATTTCAGTTAAAAACTAACGTTCATATTTCATATTACTGTTTTGCCTGGCTGGACCTGTAATTTACAGGAAAGGAGTGCACGCTACTAAAGAGACACGCTACCATGGAAATCAAACAATGGTGTTGCTGTATTGAAGTCCGAGTGGAAACAGTCGTATTTGGAGCGTTATGTTAGAATGAAACAGCCAGGTCGTGACTCACAAAAAAAAAGTGTTACTTCACTAACTGTAAGCTTGTCACTTAGGCCCCGCTCACACGGGACCGTTTGCGTTTATGCACAGTATGCGTATTCAAAAAAGTCTTCCGTTCTCATGCATTTGTTTCATTTAACGTGTCTGTTCAAACGAGGCCGCTGGAAACGCTGTAGTACATATGCTGGGACTGTAAGTGGCGCTGTAACTTCCGCCAAAATACACCAAAAGCCGCGAAGAAGAGCAACCCGAGCAGCCCCGCTGCAATGTTGCCATGGCTACCCTTCTGTTTAAGCCCCGAAACTGAAACTGAAACTGAAAGAAACTGAAGCACGTCTCCGTGGAGAGGACGGCTCAGAAAGAGAGAGATATTCTCTACAAACACCGGGTGAGATCCTCCTTTGTCAATATAATGGATCAATGCATGAAATCTGACTCTGTTTATTTTGTTTAAGGAGTATATTGGGCGTTAACAATTCTGGTTTGCCTTTTATAATATTATTTCATTCAAGAACCCCTTGTGCGTTTAATTAACACAGCTATTTTTGATAGTTGCTACAGCAGTGAGCAGGAGAGGTGGGGAGAGGCGGGGCTATCACTATTTTTTCAGGAAATATTCGTATAAAGGTGATTACACGGACTCGGTTGACCCCCCAGAGCGTTTCGTTTGCAAATCTATCCACCTTGGGACCCGTTATTGTTTGTGGGGTCAGTTTCTATCGGCCTCGTGTAAATAATAGGGCTATACGCACGCGAAACTATGCAGATACAAGCAGTTTTCTCCTCGTGTAAACGGTGCCTCAGAGTAACCTACAGTTAACTTAACTGTTGGAAAAGAAAGATCAGGGGGGGGGGGGGGGAGAGCTGTGATGGGCCATTAGGAGTGTAAATACACAGCTGAGAGCTGCCGTTTCATTCTGACTGTTTAAAAAACGGTAACAACGGACTATTTTTCTTAGCGGATGCATGTAAATTTAAATCAATACATACAACTATTTTTTAAATCAATACAAATATTTTGTAAATCCATAAAAGCATTTTAATTAATATTGGGAGTCATGTCGTTACTTTGTTGAGAATGTGGCCATGTAATAAGCGGGATAATTTGCAGCGACTTGGTCATTATGGGGAAAAATTACACCCAGGGATCAAGATCCCTGGGTCCCTATGCGACGCGGAGGGATCAGTAATTTTTAGTGAATTACTGAGTTTAGGCACGTTAATAACATTTTAATGAAGTTGAATACAGTCAACTGTAAATAAAAAGTCATGAAAGAGATAAGGAGGAGAAAAGGTTTAAGGAAGTAAGCAAGGAATACAGAATGTTTCGTTACGTAACTTTGTTGAGAATGTGGCCATGTAATACACGGGAAAAATAACACCCATCCTGATCGTTTCAATGAAGTTGAATACAGAATATTCATATTTGTCAGTGATTTCATGTCAATTCGGCGAACATAAACAATGATGATGATTAAATTAGGATTAAAAATCGGGAGAGCCGGCTCGTTCGTTTTTTTCGACTAAACAACATTATTTTGTTAAATAACAACATGGTGATGTTTTGTAAATGATTACATGTCTTATTTAGCACAGACTATGATCCTATCCGTGACATATGGATCTTAACAAAGATCCGCTATACATTAGTACCAGACATACTGTACAAGACTCCACACATGACTCCAGTGTGGAACCCCACTGCACCCCCTGGTGGATCAATGATCCATTGCAGCTGGCTTCACAATAATTACATTTATTTATCACGGGGGCGGTATCAAGTCAGACTGGGGGCCGGCCGGCCATCACGGACCGTGCACGAACCAATCACGACCCTCGCGTTTTAAACTGTCCAAAATAAGACGCTCCATCTGTATATGACAGTAAAACAAGAATACAGTTTAAAAGGGGAGTGATTTGTAAAATATCCATAAAGAAAAATCTGTTTACAGTTCTGTTATGGATATGGGTGTTGAGAGATGTATCCATGGAGCTCTTCATTTTGCTCTCAAAGTGCACCAGATTGATGCTTTTAACTTCAATATTTAAAAACAAATCTTCCCGGCGGAGCATGCCCCCGGACCCCCCTGGAGGAGGTGAGGTCCCCCCTAGAGGAGGTGAGGACCCCCCTAGAGGAGGTGAGGTCCACGGTGTTTACATGCTTATTTATACAATATGTGTGCTTATGCTAATGTTACTGGCCTCAGGCCTAGGGGTACCTGGGCCAGCAGCAGACTCTACCTCTGTATATGACAAACACACAAGGCAGAAATGTTAGCTGTTTGTAGCTCAACTGCAGGATTTAATCTTCTTATTTGGAAACCATCCACAACAAAAGCATTTATCTATGCTCATTTCTATGAGGCAACAACATTAGAGAATAATGATGACATCATGGTCAAAATACAACAGAAATGTACAATAAAATCGTCACACTCAGAACTCACTGTTATCCTCACACTAAAATTCCAATACAATACACACACACTTCAAAGAAACATATATAACCTATATGCATAAACACAAGATACCTCTCATAGTAATTTACATCATACACCGAGCAACACGTGTCTACGCAGTACTGTTTCACCTTCACCTTAGCGTTAGCTCCGCTAGCCGCTAGCGTCACATTGCACATAACTATACATAACTGCCTACATAACGATTAGACACATCACACTCAATTACATTAACACACTCACAACACTTATACCCCTTATACTGGGACACTATGGTGTCATTTGAAGGACTTAGAACCCACCTGTATATGACAAACACACGAGGCAGAAATGTTAGCTGTTTGTAGCTCAACTGCAGGATTTAATCTGCAGTTTCTGCCCCCGAGTGGTATCGCCCTCTAGCGATCAGTCCGCCACACAGTTGCAATGTAATACATTTTAATTACTTCTAAAGAGACATCAACAATACAAATATGGAGGTGACACTTTTTTAACTTAACTTATTTTTTTAACAATTAACTGATTTAACCCTTTACACTAACATCATAAGACAAAAGTTGGTTCCGTATTGTGTGTAGTGAGAATGCTCTAGAGTGAGGGGGGCCACCTAGCCAAAGCTCGCTTAGGGCCCCCAAAATATCAGTATGTAGTGTCTCTACTTTAAAGAGTCCTCTCCTGCTGATGTTCATGTGTATATCAGTATGTAGTGTCTCTACTTTAAAGAGTCCTCTCCTACTGATGTTCAGGTGTATATCAGTATGTAGCAGAGGTGGGAGTAAGTCCTACATGTGCAAGTCATGAGCAAGTCTCAAGTCTTGACCTACAAGTATCAAGCAAGTCCCAAGTCACTGTGGTGAGAGTCAAGTAAGTCAAGTCAAGTCATTGCTCAGGTCAAGTCAAGTCAAGTCAAGTCATACAAAATTCTGATGAATAAGCCCAGTTTCCGCATTTAAATCAGTTAAAAGACAGTGGTTATGAAAATGGATTCAACCCACACTATGATCTTCATTACATACACAGTTAATCATTTGAAATCTAATTTAGACCGATGACAATCATATTAGATTCATATTAACCCTAGAACTGCAGACAATAAAGCTAGGACTCAATATAGCTAGGACTCAGTCAAAAAGTCTGTTCAAAAAGGCAGGATTCCAGGTAAGAAAATCATATATGGCATTTGCCATTACACATATTTAATTTAAATGTCTGTTAACACTAGAACCGCCAACAGCGTCAGCACCTACATAGATATCATTTTCAAATCATTGCATTTGTTCCTCTTCATCATTTCCTTATAAACTAAGTAGGACGATTTAAAACTCACTTAATTGGGTTAATTTAGAAATGGCTTCAGTTTATCATCATAACAGATCAAAAAGTTCAGATTCATTTTACAATAAATCAAGGAATGATGCACTTCTACAAACAAAAACAACATCATTAAAACATTTAAACAAACTACTAAAAGTAGATGAACTACATTATTCAACAGTTTACAGTAACTTCTGATAATAACACAGGGGAAATAAACGAGGCATCTCTTTTCCTCTCTCTCTCTCCCTCTCTCTCTCTCCCTCTCCTGACAGCCCGTCAGTATCAGGGTTAGTACAAAATGAATCCCTTGGCGGTTCTTGTGTTCATTTACCGTTTTGTCTTCTCTTTGTAATGCTTAATCGATTTGAAACCAAGTCTAACGTAGCTTAAACTTAACGTTAGCTTTCTAGCTAACACAACACATTCACGCACCTTTCTCTGTGGGTTTTTTTGTAGTGACGAACAGGGGCGGACTGGCCATCTGTAGAATCTGGAGAACCACAGAACGGCCGGTGGTCAAGGGCAGTTGACGGCCGGCCGGCCCTTTAATTGTTTTTGGTTTAACTTCATCATTTAAGTTGCGCTTCCGGCCGACAGAGGGCGACAGCGGCCGCTAATGCAGTTGTGTGGTTCTTATCTGTCAAATAATCACACACGAAGAAGAAAAAAGACCGGCCACACAGACGCCGCAGCAGACAGGGAGAATGACAAAACATGGATAAAAATCTAAGAAAAAGGAAAGAAAAAGGTGGCGCCGAGAAGGCAAGAGAAAAAAAGGTGAAGTTACTCGCAGGTAATGCTAATAAATGTCGCAAATTGACAGACCTTTTTGGCAGCAGTGGTGCTACAACTACAAGCACTATCATCACCAGCAGCTTAGAACAAGTGCATGATGAAGACGAGAATGATGAGGGCGCGATGTCATATATACAGCCAGCCTCCTGCGTTCATGAGGGACAGAGAGTTGAGCTGGTGGAAGAACCAGCTCAACTGGCACATGCAAGTGCAGGGCAAGAGCAAGAGGTGGTAAGTACTATAGAGAAGACAAGTATATTCAACCTAGTTTTTCCAGTTAGTGTGTTGCTCATGTAAGCAATTCAATAAATAAAACTGAGAGTAGGTGTAATAGACTAATATTAAAAAAAAGTATAGATTAAACAAAAGTGTATTACTTGTCAACATTTATTAAGTATTAATTCAAGTAGTATAGTATTATAAAAATAATTAACATTATTTTTAACATTAATTTATAATTGTCTAGGTTGAGGATGGAACAAGGGCTGAGGATGACAGCCACTCACACGGCAGCTCAAGCCTGAGGTATTTTCAACGCCCAAATTCTGACAATCACAGTCTCAATAGTTTTTTTTCCTATCACCCTCAGACCAAAACAAAATATTTGACAGTACAAAGACTGTTTAAACGCATGAACGGCACAGATAGAAAATGGCTCACATACTGTGAAGAGAACCACACATTGTATTGTGCAGTATGTTTAGCATTTGCCAAGCCATCTGAAAACAATCCCTTTGTAAGTGGCATGCAGGACTGGAACCATATCAGTCAGAGAGAAGAGGAACACGAAAGGACCATCATGCATAGAATGTGTGCGGAGGCCTACTTTTTGAGGGCATCCAAATCAGACATAGCCAGCCTACTACATGGATCACAAGTAGTGGCCCACAGAGATCAAGTGAAGAAGAAACGGCAGGTGTTGGAACGTGTGGTAGATGTAGTCAAGTGCGTAGGAAAGAGGTCCTCTCTACAGAGGGAAGGAATATGAGGCAGCATACACTAGATCAGGGGTCGGCAACCTTTTTGATATGAAGTGCCATTTAAAAAAAAAAAAAATTATCAGCGTGTCAACGATCGAGAATTATCAACGGGGGGGGGGGGGGGGGGGGGGGGGGGGGGGGGGGGGGGGGGGGGGGGGGGGGGGGGGGGGGGGGGGGGGGGGTGTTGAGGATGTTGAGGAGCTTGACGCTCGTGATCTATCAACAGGAGGGCGGGGGGGCCTCGCTGCGGGGAAGCAGTGTGTGGACCTGTCAGCGCAACTTACATGATGCCGAATTTAACAAACACATTTAAATAATTGGTTTAAACGGCATAATAATAAGGACGATCGTCCGTTCTGTGATTCTCCAGAACACACATGTTATGATATTAGGGTCATGCAGAGTGAGATGAGATCGCTGTCCGAGAGAGAGAGAGGGGTGTGGCGTGTGCATGTGAGTATGTTTCTGGAAGTGAAACGAGGCAGCAGAAAAACAGAGGTCTGTGATGTATTTTGTGAAACAGAAGAACAGCTAAATAAATGCAACGGCCTCTCAAGAAGAGCTCGCCTCTCTCCAGTCATTTAAGCTAAAGTGGGTTATTGAACCTGAAGCTTGTTGCTTCTGCCCTCCTCGACTACGGTCTGGGAGCCGACAGGAAAGTTCAACACACAGATGGCCAGTCCGCCCCTTTGTAGCATATTATTTCAATGAGAGATGAGCAGATCGCCACTGGGCTTTCAACTAAAGACACACACAGCCACGCAAAAACTGCGACATTTGTAAAGCTCCTTATGGGTACTGCAATTTGTGAAGTGCTTTCTTCCGTGGTGAAACGATCAGCCCTGCACCACGGAGGAAAGCGGCAGAAAGTCACCTGGAGTTAAAGAGAGCGGGGCTGCGCTGCGTGCATGGCTTCCTTCTGCAGGTAACGGGGAGACGCGCTCTGGCGGCGGTCTCGTTCAGGATCCGAAAATACAATTTAAATATTTTGCACACTTATTCGACTTATTCCTAGTGTGCCACTGGCTACGGTGCCGCATGCCAATGCTGGCACGCGTGCCAGGGGTTGCCGACCCCTGCACTAGATGATGACAACATTGACCATGGGAATTTTCTAGAGCTCATCATTCTTCTTGGAAAATATGATGTGTGTCTGAAAGAACATCTCACTGAGTGCACAGAAAAAAGTAAGAAGATGCACCAGTCACACTCACAGGCTAGAGGTCGGGGTTCTGCTGTAACATTCTTGTCCAAAACAACTGTAAACAACGTCCTTTCCACAGTGCAGAGGCTAATTCAGGAGACCATTGCAAAAGAGGTTGCTGAAAGCGGTATGTTTTCTGTACAAATAGATACAACCCAGGACATTACGTCCCATGAGCAGTGTTCTGTGATTCTGAGATACGTCACAGACACTGTCCAGGAAAGGCTTCTGGCAATGGTCAAATGTGAAGCATCCACTGGCCAATATTTTGTCCAGATGCTGACAGATGTAATGGATCGTTTTGATTTGGATATCAGCAACTGCATCAGTAATGCTACAGATGGTGCGTCCAACATGCAGGGTCAATATCGAGGCTTCTCCGCACTCCTGTCATCCAAAGTCCCAAACCATGTACATGTTTGGTGCTATGCACATGTGCTAAACTTCGTTCTGTCTGATACAACTGAAGTGTCCATAGCTAGTGGGTCCCTTTTCTCCCTCATGAATGACATTGCTGTGTTCATTCGTGAGTCATATAAAAGAATGAATGTGTGGGAGCATAAAAGCCAGGACACTCGACACAGACGCCTCTCCCCAATTGGAGAGACACGGTGGTGGGCTAAAGATGTAGCCTTGAAGAAGATCTTTGGCTCATTTGGAAAGCCAGACCAGGCTCTGTACATTGATGTCGTCATGACACTAAGTGAATTTCAAAGTCAGGCCAATTTGAAACCTGCAGTGCGTGTCAGAGCAAGAGGATTCTTAGAGGCGCTCCTGAGGTACGAGACGGTGTTGACTGCCCAGCTTTTCCTTCGGATTTTTGAAGTGACAACACCTCTTTCAAAATACTTGCAGACATGTGGACTAGATATCCTGTCTGCCCACAGGATGGTTCTGGACACTCAACATGCACTGATGAACATGACAAGAGATTTCATGACAGTGAAGACAGCTGCTGATACTTTTGTTGAGTGGGCAAATGCAAAACTGGAGGCAGAAGAGGACTGTGAGCTTGAGTTGGAAACAACCCTTCCACTGAAGAGGAACAGGAAAAGGAAGATGATGGCTGGCGAAATGGCAAGTGATGAGAGATTGACAGATGCAAACAGGGCCTATGAAGTAGAGGTCTATAACCAGGCACTGGATACTGTCACAGACAGTATCAAACGACGCTTCATGACCCACGGCACTCTGTATGCTGACTTGGCTGTCCTTGATCCAAGAAACTTTCCCCAAGTGTGTTCAGCAGAAGCTCTGCCTGACTCGACTTTTCAAGATCTAAGCAAATGCTTGCTTAAATTTGACAGCAGGGCAACTGCTGCAAATTTGCAGTCTGAGTTGAAGTGTCTGGCAGCCCAGTGGCCACGGCTTAAAATGTCTGCACTTGAAGAGTACAGAGTAAGAATTTGCTCTGGTTGTGAGGAAGAAGAGACAGAGGTTTTAAACAAACAGTGCAACTCTTGTAAAGAATGCTCAATATGTTGCTACCAACTTCTGAAACGCTACAACCTCTTCACAGAAGCCTATCAGCTCCTTGGTTTAGGATACAAGTTTCTTCTCACTCTGCCTGTGACACAGGTAGCTTGTGAGTGAAGTTTCTCTGTACTCAAGCACATCAAAAGCCGAATAAGGAGCACACAGTCACAAGAACACCTGGAAGCATTCATGCTTATGTCAACAGAAAAAGACATCCTCATGTCCCTCGACAGAGTTGCAGAAAAAAGCAACCTACTAAAGAAACTGCTGATCCCCCAACATTAGGTTTACAAACCGCCTCAGACAATCTTGTTTATTTGTTTTAGGTGACAATTATCCCTTAAACTGCAGCCTAATAAACATCTGATTTTGGTGTGTGTACTGCTTTATGATGTCCCATGTGTTAAGACATCTGAGGAGTGTCCTCCCTCTTCTCTTTAGGGGAGAATTTATCCCTTGAACCGCATAATAAACAGCTGATTTCCAATAACTAATAGTACTGTATTATTTTATCTGATCTCCCCCCCCCCCCCCCCCCCCCCCCCGTTGACATGACAACAAATTCCAGGGCTGAATTTTAGTCCCAGTCCGCCCCTGGTGACGAATGAAGTTGGATGTTGTGGTGGTCGTGTCACTGATCTTTATGCTGCAGACCCTGCATACCGCTGTTCTAACGCTAGCCGCTGCCATGTTAACTGACGCTCCTGCCGTCTAGTGGGTTGCCAGGTTTGCGCGCATGGCGCTATAATCACCCAATCACATTTGAAAACTAAATGTAATATCTCACTACAAAAACAAAAGCAAATATTTAATTTTAAACAGTCAAGTCCTTTCAAGTCATCTGTCTCAAGCTTAAGTCAAGTCTCAAGTCATGAATACCAAGTCAAAGTCAAGTCAAGTCTTTTATCAATGTTAGTCAAGCAAGTCTCAAGTCAAAAAATATGCGACTCGAGTCTGACTCGAGTCAAGTCATGTGACTCGAGTCCCCACCTCTGGTATGTAGTGTCTCTACTTTAAAGAGTCCTCTCCTGCTGATGTTCAGGTGTATATCAGTATGTAGTGTCTCTACTTTAAAGAGTCCTCTCCTGCTGATGTTCAGGTGTATATCAGTATGTAGTGTCTCTACTTTAAAGAGTCCTCTCCTGCTGATGTTCAGGTGTATATCAGTATGTAGTGTCTCTACTTTAAAGAGTCCTCTCCTGCTGATGTTCAGGTGTATATCAGCATGTAGTGTCTCTACTTTAAAGAGTCCTCTCCTGCTGATGTTCAGGTGTATATCAGTATGTAGTGTCTCTACTTTAAAGAGTCCTCTCCTGCTGATGTTCAGGTGTATATCAGTATGTAGTGTCTCTACTTTAAAGAGTCCTCTCCTGCTGATGTTCAGGTGTATATCAGTATGTAGTGCCTCTACTTTAAAGAGTCCTCTCCTGCTGATGTTCAGGTGTATATCAGTATGTAGTGTCTCTACTTTAAAGAGTCCTCTCCTGCTGATGTTCAGGTGTATATCAGTATGTAGTGTCTCTACTTTAAAGAGTCCTCTCCTGCTGATGTTCAGGTGTATATCAGTATGTAGTGTCTCTACTTTAAAGAGTCCTCTCTTGCTGATGTTCAGGTGTATATCAGTATGTAGTGTCTCTACTTTAAAGAGTCCTCTCCTGCTGATGTTCAGGTGTATATCAGTATGTAGTGTCTCTACTTTAAAGAGTCCTCTCCTGCTGATGTTCAGGTGTATATCAGTATGTAGTGTCTCTACTTTAAAGAGTCCTCTCCTGCTGATGTTCAGGTGTATATCATTACATTACATGTCATTTGTTAGACACTTTTATCCAAAGTGACTTACAGTACTGTGGACAATCCCCACAGTCTTGCCCAGGGATAGAACAACATGCTGACTGCAGTGGGACTCGAACTTGCTATCCACTGATTCGAAGTCCAGATCACTATCCACTGAGCTACAGGCTAGATATTATATGTGTGTGTCCAACCCAGTCTCACTGCATTTCGTGTTATAGTCACGAAATTAATTTAATCTATTGATTCGTGTTCACCGACACGAATTTTGCATTTTTTTCGTGTCACACAGATTTTTAAAAGCATTTCTATTGGTAGTATGTTTCGTGCCTGCACCACGTCTTTTTGTCCGGTCGGGTCTTGGAAGACCAGAAGCTGTGTGGTTCATAAAAATATTTTCTTACTCAATATCTTACCCAAAGCCTAATCCTGACCCTTTTATTTTAAATTGTATAATATCTGAGTTAAAAAATAAAAAATAAATGTCCTTCTAATTTGTTATTATTTGGTGCAGGCATGAAACATACTACCAATAGAAATACATTGCTTCTAAAATCGTTCTGTGTCAGAATACTGAAATCTGTATTTCTTTGTATCTCTTTGTCCTTCAAATTTGTTATTATTTACATTGCTTTTAAAATTGTTCTGTGTGACACGAAAAAAATGCGAAAATCGTGTTGGTGAACACGAATCAACAGATTAATTTCGTGACTATAACACGAAATGCCGTGAGACTGTGTTGGTGTGTCGGGCATGTCCTCCTGTGTGCGCTACACCCTGGTGGCCTGCCGAGGCATGACAGACAGGTTATCTTCCTCCAGCACCATGTCCTCCTGTCTGTCAGACTGCCCCCTGGTGGCCAGCAGAGGCATGACAGCTGAACACATGCCTAGCTTAAAGCACACGTAAAGATTGACGGCCAACGTTAGGATCACCAGCTGAATCAGCAGCAGGGCTTGGAGGGTCAGAGGTGGGGGATCTGAGGGAACATCAGACATCACAGCATGAGGCCAGCAGTCCCACTAACTGCACTCTGTAGGCTTTCAGATGTTTCCCAGAGTGGGAGAGGGAGAGAGAGAGGGAGAGACTGAGAGAGAGAGATAGACTGAGAGAGAGGGAGAGAGAGAGAGAGGGAGAGACTGAGAGAGAGGGAGAGACTGAGAGAGAGAGAGAGAGACTGAGAGAGAGGGAGAGACTGAGAGAGAGAGATAGACTGAGA